>NC_056738.1:437536612-437754112 GCF_019279795.1 Protopterus annectens | reverse complement strand
ATATGGAAAAGGTATGCCTAGTCCCTACCCACAGGTTAGTCTTTATAGGTTGTTGTTTAGACACCTTCTGATGTTCGCATTCCTCACCCCAGAAAATGTGTCTTTCTACTATCAGCAGTTATTAAGCCTATCTCATCAGAATAGCTCTACAACAAAGGAAAACCTCAGAATTCTGGATTGCATGGTGTTGCTCATTCTTATAATTCCATTTGGCAGATTTCACATGAGAAAATTTGAATGGTTTCTCAAATCCATTTTGACCCAGCATCTCTTGTCTTTTTCTATCCTGGTTTTGAATTTCATCAATAGAGGCTTACTTAGTGGGCAAACTAAGTCCTATAAAATCCAGAATTCTCCCCTTCTCCCCCCTCCCCATGCCCACTTAGTCAGTCACTACAGACACATCAGACTTGTGCATAGGAAGGCAGTATCTGAAGGAGCCATGGTCTGGGACATTTGAGATCCTCATTTTAGGCCCAAGCATTTAAACTTCAAAGAAATGATGGCTTCAATAAAAACTCTCAAAACTGTATATCATCTGTTGACTACTGAATTACTGTTAGTGATAGCAGACAACACCACAGTGATGCGGTGCACAAACAAACAAGGACGGACAAGATTATTTTCCCTTTGCAGGTTATCCATGGTTGCT
The DNA here is from genome assembly GCF_019279795.1 of Protopterus annectens. Classification (NCBI taxonomy): domain Eukaryota; kingdom Metazoa; phylum Chordata; order Ceratodontiformes; family Protopteridae; genus Protopterus; species Protopterus annectens. The sequence continues at coordinate 437,753,460 of NC_056738.1, read as the reverse complement.
TGGGAACTGGTAATTCAGCACAATCTTTTCCTACAGACAGCATAGATTCCATCAGTGCAGAACACAGTAACACTCACTGAGCAGATCCAGGACAGATCCTTATGAGAGAAACTGCACCCAGAGGTCTTCCAGGAGATTGTCCATAAGTGGGAGACTCCCCAAGTCTTGTTGCCTGCTATTACAGAGAGTTAGATCACTTCCTATCACAGATAATTAGAACATTTCTGTGCCAGGACACTGCAGAAAAGGCTTGGGAAACAGATGCATTTTCTTTCTCATGAACAGGCATGTTTCTCTATGTCTTTTCAGCTTTCTTCTGATACTCAAGGAAGGACCCAAATATACTTCTAGGGAATCCCTTTTGGCCCAGACAACAATGGATCTCCCTTCTCATGCATCTGGCTAGGGGGAGTTACCAAAAAACATTCTCACAGAGTCGGCCTACTCTCAGAGGACAGAGATCTCTCATTAACCAACAACATTTTCAGTCTTCTTTGACTGTATACATGATAGCTTTTTCATTTCATTCAGGGACCATTTTTGTCAAAGGAAAAAACTTCAAAGACCAATACACGTAAGGTTCAGTTAAGGCACTTTTAATTGACTTGCCGCAAGGAGACAAAAACATGCAAATACAAGGATTTGTCTAACTACTAACAGGAAGTATGCTTATTCTTATACTATTTTACAAGACATGGCCTTCTAAGCTGACGTAATCAAACACAACTTTTAGCATTGTTCTGCAGCAGATGTTGCTCAGATTTTCTGCTGACATGACTAGATTTGTGAGAAACTTTTGAGAAAAACAACCTGGCCTTGGTGACCATTAATCCGTTTACAAGCGGCTATTGTACAGTGTTACATTTCAAGGTACTCTTTTAACTCAGATACAAACAAATGCTGATTGCCATTCATATTTTCAAGCAGGCTTTGTACTAATTATCTGTAACTTCTACAGCTGTGTATTTTCTCACAGCACAGCGGAACGTCTTGTTTAAGTTTCATACAAGTAGTATTGTTCTATTCATTATTTTCCTAATGCAAGCAGAAATCACCTGCTTCTCAGTAAATTTCCAAGGCACAAGCAAGATTTTAGCTAACAATACAAGGTCAGAAAGCAACTGCAGTTTGTACAGATTTATGCAGTATGAAATAGAATAAATGTGTTAACCCTTTTCAAGCTCTAAATGCACTAAGCATATTGCTAATACACACATTAATACATATTTTTCTAACATTTCCCCCCTATTAATACTTTTATTCTACTTTCAAAATAAGCATAAACAGTTTGTTTTCTTCTCCTAACCTCTTCCACTCAGGATTTGCAGTTAAGAGAGTCATTCAGTTTAAACTCATGAAAGCATTTTCAATCTTTTAACAGTTCTTCAAACTCAGCACTTTGATATAAGGTCTCAGAAATTGACATGTCTATAAGGTATTTAATCAGTCTTTTCATGCAGGGGATACCACAACAAACACATACTCCCAGTAGGAGCATACCTACACAAATGGCAATCAGGATGTTCATTAGGATGGTACCCCACCCCTCAAACCATTTCTGGAAAAAGTCCATCAGTGGGTTTGGGCCTGGTTTGGTCATGGCCGACACTTGCTTAATTACCTCAAGATGATTGTCTATCTCGTGTTTATGGTCAGGAATATATGAACAGCATTCTTCTTGGATTAAAGCACACGCACCACCTCTTGCCGCTAGGGTGATGTCGAGAGCCATGCGGTTTTGGAGCACTACAGTTCTCATAGCATTCAGTTCATCAGTCACCAATTCGAGAACCGAAAAAGTTGCGTTGGTCATTACTTCGAGAAGTTTTGACAGTTTTTTCACCTCCCAGATCGATTTCACTGCTCCATATGCTGGTAATATGCCTGCCCACGATATAACACTATCACTCAAGTCCATGTGTGTCAGTCCTTTGCCTAGAGAGTGATGGTCTTTCCAACATGCATTGATTTGTCCCACTGGGTTTACAGGTTTCTTGACAACTTCTCGGACATTTCGAATTTTCCCACAAGACAAAACTGCAGTGTGTCATATGCCCGGAACCAGGTAACCCAAAAATCAACTGCCAGACCAATTCTCAGGTAACCATTTGTATGCCTTTCTGCCACACACAAAATAACAGTCCTCTACTTTAGTAGTAACCTTGCTATGAATATACACTCGCCCTGCATGAAACATTTTTCTATCAATTGTAGACAGCTGTTTATAAAGAACAGAATTATGTTTTACTTCATCAAGTGTTTTGTGCATCAATCCAAGAAATGAATCATAGTTTGTATTACAATAAAGATCTACATTGTTACCTTTAGTGTAACATTTATAAGGAACAGTCACATTGCAATTGCTCCAACCCACCTGAACAGTATCATTTTTATAAAAACACACAGTTCCCATTTGTGGAACAGACAAGTGCAATGCTATTTTATCTTGTGCTGTAATGGTTGAGGTATCATAAACCAAGTTCTCCCAGGTCTCATTGACCCCTAGGGGGACCGTAGTCATTAATAACCCCCCCGTATGCTGTCGGCAACACTGTGCAAATCCAGCAATTCGAAACATTGAAAGTCTCAGCATACACATATTTAATTGCCTGGTAAGTGTTAAAGATTGGACGCAAGTTTATGAGTAATGCTTCACATTTATTCAGTTCAGTCTGTGTGGCTGGGAAAAGAAAAGGCCACAACAAAAAGATTATTGTCACTAATACAGTTAATAGGATGATTATGCAATACTTCTGAGGAAAGGGTTGTTCTGCATTCCTGTTTCTTCTGGACTCTATCGTTTTTGCTATTGGCATGTAACAAGATTTTTGTCCAGTTTAAAGTTTTTAACTAATTTACAGTGCGTCAGGTGGATCCAGGAGGCACACTCCGTGATTTTGACTGCAGTGGGTGTTGACAAAAGCACTTGATATGGACCTTCCCACTTCGGAGATGCCCAATTCTTCTTCTTAACTATCTTCAGCCAGATCCACCCTCCAGGGGGCACTGCCACTTCTGACGGTCTGGTTCGTTCTTTATCTGAAACAGAATTTAACTGCAACAAGTGTTTAGAATTTAAAAGGTTTCGCATATACTCAGCTAATGTACTGTCAGCTTTCTGGTCTGCGGGCATGAGAGATATCCACTGAGGTATATAGTAAGCCCTTTCAAAGAGTTTTTCAAAAGGAGTCAATCCTTTTGCATTCGGAATAGTTCTCATGCTCAACAGTCCCAGGGGCAGACAGTACACCCAATTTCACTACGTTTCTGTTATTAATTTTCTTACCTTACTCTTTAAAATCCCATTATGCCTCTCTACTAGCCCTGCTGATTGTGGGTGATACGCACAATGATTTTTTTAAAGAAATGCAAAATGTCTACTTAACTGCTGTATGTTCTCATTTACGAAGTGTGTGCCGTTGTCACTGTAGATCCTTTCCGGAATGCCGAATCTTTATTTATTTATTTATTTTATTTATTTATTTTTATTTTACATTTGTTGACCGGGAAAGTCCGACTGGAGCGAGGTCCATTTACAGCGGAGTCCCGGGGAGAAAAGCTCCACTATTAAATTATATGTACATTGGGAATTTTTACAATACAAGATATTTCATGCAAGAAGAACATGATTAAAGTGGTTTGTTCCAACTAAACAAAAAGGACTCCATTGTAACAATACAATCATCAGAGACATCACATATGACAGTATAAAAGACAATATTTTGTGCTAAGCAAGTTTAAGTGTGACCAGAGGAAGGCCCTGTATGGCAGTTTTGAGGAGTTGTTAGTACTGAAATATAGAGACAGTAAGCAGAATATAGAGGAAGCTAGGAAGTATTTGAGGAGAGCAGGAAAGCATTTATGTGATGCAAGGACAGAGCCAGGAATGCAAGAGGTGTGAGTTGAGTGATTTTTTGAAGAGTGAGATAGAAGGTGCTGAGGAAATATTCTGGCGGAGGTTATTCCACATTTTTGCTATGGTATGAGAGAAAAGAGCTTTACCTGCAGTGTTGTTGGCTTGAGTTATACGCAAAAGGGTTTTGTTGGATGAGCAGAGTGGACGGTTTGCTGAGTATTGGTTAAGTAGTTGGTTCAGGGCTGGAGTCTTGTGGGGATTCTTTAGGATGTTATAGGTGAGGATTAGTTGGTGGTAACTAATTAAATGAGGACGTTCTAACCACTGTAGTTCTTTTAGAACAAGGCAATGATGGCTTTGAAAAGCAGAGTTATTGGTGAATTTAGCAATTTTATTGTAACATGACTCTAGTTTGTTCATGTCTGTTTTCCTAATGTGGGTTAGGATTGAGGATGCATACATTAGGGTAGACAGAAGGTGGGTTTGGGCTAGGGTGACCCGTGCTTGGTCTATTAGGAAGTGTTTGTGTTTATACAGGGTTCCTAATTTTTTATGTATTTTCTTAATGATTGAGAGATATGGACATCGAAGTGAAGATCTTTATCTATTTCAATGCCAAGGAGTTTTGTATGGAGGGAGGGGGAAATTGTGGTGCCATTTTTGGAAGTGATTGTGAAAAAATGGGGTGTGGGTCTGTATTTGTTTGGGGTGAATAGGAGTAATTTGGTCTTGTTGGGGTTAAGAATCAGTTGGATATCAGAAATCCATTTTTCAATAGAGTTAAAGGATTCCTGGGTAAGGTTTTGAAGAGTGGTTAGGGATGGGGCTGAGCAGATTAAAGTGGAGTCATCTGCGTACTGTATAAGTGATGCATGCAGTGTGGAAGTGTGTAGTCTGTTGGTGAAAATAGTGAATAGTAATGGGCCCAGTATTGAGCCTTGTGGAACACCTATGGTAGATGATAGTAGAGGTGATAGCACTCCTTGCCATTTGACTGATTGTTTCCTATCAGAGAGATAGTTTTTGAACCAAGCAGTTGTAGAGGGGGCAAAGGACATTGACGATAGAGTGTCTAGAAGTAGGTTATGTGAGACCATGTCAAATGCGTTAGAGAGATCTAAGAATATGGCAGATACAAAGTTGTTGTTATTTCTAAGATGGTTAACCTGGTTAGTGAAAGACAGAAGAGCAGTGGTTGTACTATGGTTTGGGCGGAAGCCGTGCTGGGTTGAGGAGAGGAGATTATGTGAGGTTAAGAAATGCATCACTTGGGTATGAATACATTTTTCAAGTAGTTTGGACAGGGGGGGATAGGATAGCAATGGGGCGGTAGTTTGATAGCTCGTAGGAGTTGCCACCTTTGTGTAGGGGGATAATATGTGATACTTTCCATAGTTGAGGGATGTAAGCTTTGTTTATGGAGCGGTTAATCAGAATTGAGACAGGGTAGGCTAGAGATTCAGCTGCTAGTTTTAGGAAATTAGTGGGTAGGCCATCAGCTGCAAAAGTAGTAGGTTTTAATTTTGAGAGTAGTTTTTTGACTATGGAGGTTGGTACACGTGAGAGAGTGGTTATTGTGGTCCTTAGTGGGGGTGGATAGAGGGTTATTGCAAGATAGCTGGGTAGATAGTGATAGAATAGAGTCTATGAAGTGATGTTTGAATTGAAAAGCTAAGTTGTCATTAGTGGTATTTGTGTTGGGAGCTGGGGTGGTAGTTTTACCGTGTTTTAGAAGGGAGTTGATAGCATGCCAGAACTTTTGGGGGGTTTTAGAATGTTTGTTTTGGAGATTTAGGAAGTAGTTTTGTTTATCTAGCTTTGTTTGTCTTTTGGCTTGATTATGAAGTTGTTGATAGTTCTGTCTATTTAAGCTAGTGTTGTTCTTTTTCCAGATCTTCCAGGCATTATCTATGGCTTGTAGTAAGCATTTTGCGGTCCTAGTCAGCCAAGGGGCATAGTTTACTTTGGTTCTAAGTTTTCTAATGGGAGTTACTGTATTCAGAACATTCATAAAAGTACTATTGAAAAGTTTAACTGCCTGGTCTAGTTCCAGAGTATGTAATGGTTGCCAATTACATTGTTGTAATATACTGTTGAGAATTTGTGGATTTACCTTGTGCTCATCTCTAGTTTCCTTATACAGTATGGATTTGGCTATGTTTATCTTTTTACGAAGAAGGAAAGTGGGGCAGTGATCGCTGAGTGCATCAAGTAGGCAGCCCAAATGATAATTTTGACTAGGGAAGTTTACTAAAGTCCAATCAATAGTTGACTGTTTCTGGGATTTTTTGTCCACTCTTGTGGGTTCTTGGATTAGTTGAGAGAATCCGAATAAGTTAATATACTTTGTTGGATTGCTAGAATTGCAGGATAGCCAGTCTAGATTTAGGGATGATTTCTTTAACAAGAACTTTGGCCATAGTTGTAGCATCTGGATTTTTAGTCGGAAAGGCTTCCACCCATCTGGAAAACATATCTACAATGACAAGACAATACTTCTTATTTTCACATTTATTCAACTCTATGAAATCCACACAGATAGTATGAAACAGATACGGTGGTGTAGGGAAACTCCCTTGCTTGGGCTTTAACGCCCCTTGTGCATGATGTTTATTACAGATGTGGCATAACGAACAAAATTTTTTAGAGTAGTTTGCAAATCCATACGTCGTGAACACTTGGTTCACCAGCTGTACCATCCCCCCTGTTGAGACATGGCACTGCCCATGGCTCAACAAAGCTGCATATCTAAACAAATTAGACGGCAATATCGGTTTTCCTTCTTTAGAGATGTACAGCCCCTTTTTCAGAATTGCTCCTCATTTTAACCATCTTTGTTTTTCAACTTGTGTAGTAAGTTGACTCTGAATTCTCTGGCAGTTTGGAGGGATGTATCAGGGTCCGTGATGCCCCAAAGTCACACAAGAATCTGACTTCCCTCCCTTGTACCAGGAGTGTAACTTCTGGTTTCGTGTCTGCTAAATAGAGCTCTTAGCCCAATAAAGCCAAATCCAATATTTCATTTTCTTCACTATCCGTGACTTCTTGCACTTCCTCTATTTCTTCTGTCACATTCTCTACTCCCTCTATCACATTCTCATTCGTCCCTTCTCAGCTATCCCCTTCTAGTGATTCCTGACTATCATATAGTCAGTCCTTACCCTCCTTATCTTCTATGGTTGCTTTCTTGTTTTTCTTGCAATCCCTTGCCAAGTGTCCCTTCTTACCGCATTTAAAACATTCACCCCTTTTCTTTCGCCCTTCAAAGTTCTCTGATCACTGATCAGATTGTTTGTTTCCCTGGGCATTTCTCTTGCCCTTTTTCCTGGACTGTACTACATATACTTCTGCTCCATCTTCTACAGAAAATACTTGGGCTTTCTTTTTCTTTTTGCTATTAAAATGCCTTTTAGCATGCCTAGCATATTCAAGTAATGACTGTAACCTGCTTGTACAATGATCTACCATGTGCTTTGTAATAAAGCTGCTTATAGGTGCAATACTGCCTTTCAAGAATGCATTCTTTAACTACTGCTCATATGGGTAATCGTGTGTCTGATCTTTGGGAACCTGCATTCCACAGTGGTTATTAAAACATTCTAATAGTCTGGCATAATATCGGTCAATAGCTTCACCTTCCTGTTGGATGCATTGATTAATGCAAGTCCAGTCTGCCCTAGGCTTCCATTTCTCAGAGATGCGGTCTGCAAGACCTTTCACTCTGTTGTCTAATTCTGCGCTGCTATGTGGGAGGGGCCTGAGCGGAGCATCACGGGGATTCCAGTCGCCACTAATCATGTGCCAGTCTGGTCCCACAATTTGTCTGACTACTTTTTCTATCTCTTCTCCATTTAAATTATAACTTAGCCTCATTCCTTGCAAATCTTCTAAGAACTTTCTAAAATTAACTTTTGGATGGGGAATTCCCTCAGTGGCTTTCCGGATGTCTTCTGGAGTCCAGGGTTTATACACTAGAATAGTTGAGTCCTGACCTTCTTGCCCTGCCTGAGGATTAGGCACTTCTATAAGTAGGCATATTTCTTCTTCACTCATAAATCATGAATTTCTACCCATTTGATATAACTCCATGTCCCCTTTTGAGTTTCCTGCCCATGTTCGCGACCTGGTCTCGACGGGATCTCTAATAAACGGTTTTGCTTTTGTAGTGTGTCTACTTACAGTGACAGCAGGATATCGCGGGGTGGACTAACTTGTTCACTTGCCTCATATTCTGGTAAGGGAGGCGGAGGGGCCGACGCTATTACTAAGTTATTGTCCTCCTTATCTAAAAACATTGCTTTTGAATTATTACTCTTTTGTTCCCTTCAGTTTGCTTCCTCAATCCACCTGTGTGCCTGAGGAATTCCTAATTGACGTTGCTTTTTTACTCGACCTCTAGAATCGGTTTTAAGCTGTTTGACAAGTTTGACAAGTGAGGATTTTTCTAATTTACCATCAAATTCATACGTATTAACCCATTTTGAGTAGTATTTAATATTATCAGCACGCTGTGACTGCATGTATTTAGCATCTTCGGTTAACGGCGGATTTTGGGACCTTTTTGTACAATTATTACCCATTTTGTTCTACCTTTTCAATCGTTATGTAACTCCTTATTTTTAACGTGGTACCACGGATGTTTTTATAGTCTATTCAGAATGACTGCCTACCTGCTCTGTTTTCCTGATCTATGACAAGACAGTAATCTTTCTGTCCCTGACTTATAAACAAAGTCTTAACAGAACAAATACAAATATAGTCCCTGATCTAAAACAGAAAAAGAAGGTAGATTCACCTTACCTGAGCCTTCATTATTGATCACCTGGTTCGAGTAAACCCGTCCTTCAGTCGCAGATCAGAAAGTATCTGGCCTCTTTTGTACGACAATTCGGTTGGAGGGCTTTTCAAATAAGAAGAACCAATGTGGTTTCTTCCCCGTACGGTTTCAAGCCACCTGGCCTGTCTGATCCAAGGCGAAGTGAGGGTTTCCGGTCCGAAGGACCAATCTGTTAAAGGAAAAAACTTCAAAGACCAATACACGTAACATTCAGTTAAGGCACTTTTAATTGACATGCCACAAGGAGACAAAAACATGCAAATACAAGGATTTGTCTAACTACTAACAGGAAGTATGCTTATTCTTATACTATTTTACAAGACATGGCCTTCTAAGCTGACGTAATCAAACACAACTTTTAGCATTGTTTTACAGCAGATGCTGCTCAGATTTTCTGCTGACATGACTAGAGTTGTGAGAAACTTTTTAGAAAAACAGCCTGGCCTTGGTGACCATTAATCCATTTACAAGCGTCTATTATACAGTGTTACATTTCAAGGTACTCTTTTAACTCAGATACAAACAAATGCTGATTGCAGTTCATATTTTCAAGCAGGCTTTGTACTAATTATCCGTAACTTCTACAGCTGTGTATTTTCTCACAGCACAGCGGAACTTCTTATCTAAGTTTCATACAACTAGTATTGTTCTATTCATTATTTTCCTAACGCAAGCAGAAATCACCTGCTTCTCAGTAAATTTCCAAGGCACAAGCAAGATTTTAGCTAACAATACAAGGTCAGAAAGCAACTGCAGTTTGTACAGATTTATGCAGTATGAAATAGAATAAATGTGTTAACCCTTTTCAAGCTCTAAATGCACTAAGAATATTGTTAATACACACATTAATACATATTTTTCTAACAGTTTTTCTCAAGGTATGGAAGGGGACTGAAAATCCTGCTACTAGAAAATAATTTTTAGCTAAATAGAAGATATTTTCTAGTTGGTACAGGATCAGAGACCAAGAACTATCCCATGGTGGGTCTCCACTTCTTATCTGGTACATATGAGTTGCTGAAGTCAGACCTCGTGTACAGTTCAATCAAGGTACATTTTTTGGCCATTTCTGCTTGTCTGCCACTAGATTTCTCCTTTCTTATTTAAAGTTATATGTTCTTGACAGAGGTAGTATGTATTAGACCACTCATAAAACATGGCACCTTCTTGGGATCTAAATTTTGTTTCACAAAAATGTAACTCTTTCTCCCTTTTAACCAACTGTCAGTTCTTTTCTTATATTTATTTCCTGGAAAATTATCTTGCTTATTGCTCTGACTTCTGCTAGATGAGTGTCCAAATTACATGTTCTCATGTGTATTCAGCTCTTTTATATTCCATAAAGACATGGCAAGTCTTTGAACCAGCCCTTCCTTTATGCCTAAGATTGTTTATGAATGTATAGACTATAACTTCCATGGAATATTTCTTAAACCTATAAACAGGGGAAAGTGAATTATTCATACTTAAGAGCAGTAGCATAGCTAAGGTGGGGTGAAGGTGGCAGCCACTGTGGGTGCAAAGTACAAGGAGGTGCATTTGCCAGAGGACAATGCATTATTGGCATTCAGAAATGAATGCCAGTATTGCATTTCTGGTCAGACCTGAAGTGATTAGTACTCCATGCGTAACATAAATTGTAGCAGTTTAAAAGGAAAGAAGTTTTTTTTAAGAGATTTAATGATCTGTGTATGATTTAAAGTGCAGCTAATGATACATTTTAAAGCAATAGAATAGTTTATTTCTCCTCAGTTCCAAGAGAGTGGTTCCAAAATAGCTAGCTACTCCTCTGCCTTAGACAACTTAGGTTTCAGAAAATCTGATGAGGTTTTTTGTTTACTTTATTGGCAAGAAAAAAAGAGAATCAGTTTGTAAACAAACCATCTCCAGAAGGCTGTCTCATCCTATTCAGTTCTGTTACATTAATCATAGTAAAAGTCCTTTTCAGAATGTCAGAGCTCACTCTACTAGAACTATGGTCACTTTGGGGGCTGTTTGGAAAGGGTTGGCTTCTAGAGGCAGCTACTTGGCATTCAGTGCACACTAGGCACTATAAAACTGACTATCTTTCCAGAGCCAGAACATGATTTGCCAATGCAACTTTCCAGGATCTCCTGGAGTCAGAGCCTTGTCTCCCTACCTTTTCATCCTATGCTTTGTAAATTGTCCGATACTGCTAAAGGCTACTTCAGCAGTTGTGTAACGATGAACATAGTGCAGTTGTGCAAGTTCACTTACCATAACATTAGATGCTTCAATAGATCACTGCTGAGATATTAACATCCCCCCATCTTCTTCATTTTTATTTTTCTGTCCTCCCAAAGCCGTGGTGGGGTCCCCTTCACATTTCTTTGAACTTTCTGACATGGATTTTTTGTACATAACTTTATTTACTTAGAACTTTAAGTTTCAGCCTCCTTCTTTTGGGCAAGAAAGTTCTGAATTTTTGAATGGTAAGATGTCTTTATAGTAGAGTGCTCTCATGTGCTAAGGGCAGATGTATGATGCAAGCGGAAGTCATCCAGCGCTTTGTAAACTGGCCAAACATCTGATATCCTTGGCAGGATGCATCGCATATAATTAAACTGTTCTATGAGATTGAGCTATTTGAATATCTAATGCTATGGTAAGTTAAATTACATGACTGTACTTTTTAGCGTAATTGTCATAATAGCTATGTGGGGTGGTAGAATTTGTATTATTTAAAAATAGCACTATCCTGCATTTATAATTAAAAATATTCACATTGTTCTGCATCGCCAGTTCTAAGAAATTACTGAAATACTTTTAGATTTAGCAGTGGGACAACTGGCAATGAATCAAGTAACAATAAAAAGTATGTGCTGGGCTGGTACAAAATGATTTATGGAACAAGTATTTAAAATACTTTTTGTGTGTGTTTGGAATTAACAAAGAAAGACATACAAAAATTAACATCATCTTAACAAATATTAACTTTAAAACAAATAAAAATAGAGTATTGTAAGAGAGAAAACTATTTCATATACAAATATGTGTCTACTGAGTGGTGTTTTCTGCATACTGCCATTTTGAAAAATAGTCCATATCAGAGAATGTGAAAGGAAGGTTCTTTACTGAAAAGACAGTCTTTGTCCCTGGAATTCATGAAAAAGTATTTTTCCTATTGCAGACTTAGCACAAGAGGACCTGAATAATCCCAGGATGGACCACATGGCACCCAATATAGGAGTCCTTTTGAAAATTCCTGACTGTAATTGCATTGGAGTGGTGATACTGTATGTACAAAAATGGAAACTCAATAGTGAGACTGAAGTTGTTGTACCTCAGAACATTCTGCTTACTATGAGGTACAGCAATTTTGCACTTAGGGTATAAGCAACAGGGATATGGGGAGTACGGCCGTAACTTTGTGGTTGCAGGGAGTGAAATCCACTGAAAAAATCCTTTGACATTATTACACTGAGTTTTAATATTTGCAATATTTCTTGCACAGTCACAGTTTATTTTTCAGAGCTGTGGGACTTGCAGTTACAGGTGTCTCACTTGTCATAGAGAGGCCTGCATCAATAAATGAAAGCATTTGATGTCATCCTTTTCATTCTTCCTCGCAAATGGGTTACATATCCTATCCTCGGATCTGACTCGGTGCATTTACAAGACTTAGGATCTGAATCTTGAGCTCCTCCCTCTACCCACAATGCTCTATTCCATCCCCAACTCCACAGATCTCGTTTGCCCATCACGTCAAGATAAAGATCCTGGTCTTGAGTCATGAGAGTGTATTTTGATTGTTATATTTGTAAATTTTGGGTTACTCTTACAGTTTATCTAAATTAGTTATAGTCTTTCGTCTCTCCTTCTCCCTCATTTAACGTGTAGCATTTCGCTGGTGCTAGGGTTTGCTTTTTCTTTTTTACTTTCCTTTCTAAGTGCCTTTCAGCACATATTCTATATCTGTTAATAATATATGTAAAAAAGTATGTTAACCTATTATTGCATTTAAGTGTGTTTAAAGTTAGTTGTAGAGTCTGTAGCGGTTACGCTAGTCACTTCAAGAACCTGTTGTGTTTTTTCTGCTATAATTCTTTCATGTTTTTGTAGCCGTGTCTGAAAATCATTGGGTTTTAAGAGATACACTTATTGTGGGTACAAGATTCCCAGTTCTGATTCCCACAAGAAATGCGTCTGTTGCCTGGACCCTGAGAATCTGAGGAAGGCCTGTGACAAATGTGCTGCCTTTAATCCCAGTACCATCTCTGAAATAAGCTAATACTTAAGGAATTATTTCCAGCATCTTCATCTTCTTCTCCTCCTGGGGCTCAAACCCCCTCAAAATCACATTGTGGCACTGAAGAATCCAGAAAGAGGGCCCTACAGAAGTCACTGAGGGTTCATCAGATCATTCTCGAAAACTTGCAAAGACTTTGGATCCGACCTCTTCAGATTCAAAGACAGTACCACCTCCTTTGGATCCACAACCCTCTTTGGATCTAACAGGAGTGATAACGGTGTCTAGTTTACCAGTACCTTCAACCTCCTGCTTGGATCCCAGATCTTTGGATCTAAAAGCTAGGAGTCAATTAATAGAATTTCTGTCAAAGAATACTACTCCAACTTTGCCATCTAAGTTGTTTGACACTTGAAGGAAACATTCAAGACCTGCATCCATGGCATCATCCAGATCCTGTAGGAGCTTCACTAAGGAAGATATGGACAGGACGATGCAGAGATTTCTCAAGGTTCAGCTCCAGATGGGGGACCTGCTAACTCCATCCCCTCTCTGGTCTGTGAGTGCACCTGACCATCCAATCTTGTCTCCTTTTCTGATCTGACCTGTGGCCTTGGAGTCTCAGGATCCAAGATCCCCAAGAGGGTCGGCATCGGATCTGAGGAAGCTCCCATCCTCAACTCTGGTGGCTTCCCTCACTGGCTCTGCTCTGACACTGCTGGATCAAGGTGGGTCTCAGATCCTAGAGATTAGCGCTGGGACTGATGGGTTGGGTTCATCTCCTACTTTGTTGTATCCATCCCTCCCCCATGGTGCCTCACCTCTTAACAGCTTGCATCTGATTCTCTCCTGAGGGATAGGATCCAGAGTTGCCCCTGACCTTCATCCTTCTCTGCCCCAGCTCCAAGGAGGGGGATGAGGGGGTATCCTGGTTCCATCTGCCTTCCAGGTGGTAGAAAGAGCCTTCTCTCTGCATAGAGAGCCATCCTCTCATATCTCAGGTCCTATCCTTTGCCCATCATCGAGTGTGAGCTCTGAGCCCATAATTTCTGCTCCTCAGGGTCAGCCAGCTACTGGAAGCCTCCACACTCACTCCCCAGTGGGATTACCCCTTCTTCTGACACCTCCCCCAAACACTCCACAGAAGTACCACAGAAGAAAACGTGCAAAAGGAGGCACATAGACTCCCCTATGGAGTCTGTCACTGAAGACGCCGACTTTGATGAAGGAGAAGAATCCCCTCGATCACCACCTGATAACATCTCCTTTGGAGACATTCTGGAAATCCTTAAAGAGAAGGGTGATTGATCTTCTCAGCCTCCTTCTTTTGAGGAGTTGGTGTTCCTGGATGCTTTCAGGGCTGGCCTATGTCTTGAGTGACCCCCCCCCCCTCAGTGGCTGAACTTATTGATCTAGTTTCCCACCAGGAGTGGAAGGAACCGGACACTGTTGAGCCCATCCTTAAATGCCCAGATAAATTTCTAGCCCCTCCATCATACAGAACCATTTGGAGTAAGAGTGTCCCTGTTGATGCCATAGTTGCAGAGGTAACCACTATGAAGGGAGCTAGCCAAGCAGAGCTGCTCTACCCATTCACCAAACAAGGAGTCCACAGTGATGGACAGATTTGGAAAGTATATCTATGCCTCAGCCACATTCTTACTGAGGTCATTAAATTACCTGGCACATTTCACATATTTACAGAGATATCTGATCAAGGAGCTTTCAGACTCTCCCACTGAGTCGATGTCTGTGGGGGATCTCAAGAAGGTTTCTCCCCAGTTAGCTACTCTTTGATCTATTGCCAGTTCATTGATGAGGCTGATTTCCCACACAGCAGAAGGTGCCTCACGACCAGCTGGTTCAGGCACTGCCATTAGGAGACATGCCTGGATGAGGCTATGTGACTTTGTGACTTTGCAGAACCCTTCAAAGAATCTTTTGTTTATGCCCCCCTTGATGGCTCCTCCTTGTTCGAGCAATCAGTGAAGGATATACTTACCTACAGTGAGCAGGGAGAAGAGACCCTGTCTCCTGATGGAATCAAGTTTTCTACCCCTCAATGAACATTCTCTAGAAAACAGAGAGGTGGAAAGAAAACATGGTTCTAGAAATTGCAAGGAGCTTTTCAAGACCTACACGGGGACACTTCTTGCAGAGACAGAGGAAGAGGTTTCAATGGCAGACATCACCCCACAGGTAGAGAGGATCCACAGAACCAGAGCTTCAGGGACTCCTTCTCTGATAGGCCCTATCAGTGCTCCTGAACCGCTGCCTGACAGTCCATCTCTGGAGGCAGTCAGGGGTCAAGTTTCCCTGCAACTGGATTACTGGACAAATCGCACAAACAATGAATGGATAGTAAGCATAATATCCAGAGGTTACTACATTCCCTTTTCCCTTCCACCTCCTGTTACAGGGAGGAAACTCCCCAGTATTCCAGCCAATCAGAGGGAGTATGCAGCTCAAGGGTTCAAAAGCTGCTACAAAAGAGTCATCCAGGAGGTTGCAACTGAACAAATAGGAGTCAGAACTTACTCCCACTTTAGTCAAAGAAAACATGGGACCTGAGACCAATCCTGGATCTAAGAAATCTGAATCAGTAATGTAAAGAAGGCAGAGTTCCAAATGGTTATGGTTCAGTCCATCCTGCTTCTTCTGCACCAGGATGATTGGATGTTCTCTATAGATCTCCAGGATGTGCAGTATCATATCAAAATAGGCAGGTGTTCCAAGAGACACTTGCACTTTTGGCCTGGAGCCAATCACTACCAATTCAGACAACTGCCCTTTGGACTCACCATAGCCCCCAGGGTGTTCACCAAATGCATGGTAGTTGTGGCAGCTCACCTGAGGCTCAAAGGATTCCAGATTTCCCGTTTTCAATGATCGGCTCTTCACCTTCCCAACCGAGCATCTACTTCTACAAGCCAGGGACTACTTGCTTTAGATTCCAACTCCCTAGGTATCACTATAAATCTTGCCAAGTCAAACCTGACTCCTGTACACACTCTAGAATTTATAGGAACTCATTTGGATACTACTCCTCAAGTGACTTCATTATCTTTTCATCACTTCACATCTTTGAAAAATCAGGTGTGGGACTTACTGTCTCGTCTGTCCCCTCCAGCAAAACTAGTGATGCAAGCTCTTGGGTCATTGTCAGCTACCATTATTCTAGTCCCTCTAGCAAGATTCTTCATGTGAATCCTCCAATGAACCTTGGCGGCAAAGTGGACTATTCTTTACCAGCCTCTATCTGTTCCCATCAAACTCACTGCAATTTGCAAATGTCATACTCAGTGGATCCAGTCAGATGACCTGTTTTTGGGCAGGCAGTTCTGTCTTCCTCGCCCAATAGCCACAGTGACCACGGATGCTTCCCAACTATTGTAGGGGTCACTTCAAGGGAAAGATGGTCCAAAGCACTTGATCATCTCAGAGACGAACTTGCATATCAACATCTTAGAGATGAGAGCAGTCCTTCTAATGTTGCATACCTTTCGGGACATTCTCCCCCTAGGGACTATTGGAGTACATGCAGACAACATGTCAGTAGTCTGGTACATCAGCGAACAAGGAGGAACTTGTTCATACCCATTGTGCAGAAAGGCCATGAGGGTCTGGGAATGGCAGATTTCTTCAGACTGCTTTCTAATTGCAATACACATAACAGGGAAAACCTGGTACTGGCAGACAGACTCAGCAGGTCCTTTCTGATTCCTCACAAGTGGTCCCTCAATCAGTAGTGTATATGATCCCTTTCTGATTCCTCACAAGTGGTCCCTCAAACAGCAGTGAACATGATCCCTTTCTGATTCCTCACAAGTGGTCTGTCAATCAGTAGTGAACATGATCCCATTCTGATTCCTCACAAGTGGTCTCTCAATCAGTAATGAACATGATCTTCAGCCACTTGGGCCAGCCTTGTTATGATCTATTTGTCTCTCTCCACTCAACAAGTGCAGCAAGTACTTCTCTCTGATCCCCCATGTGGGGAAGTCACTGAGGAATGTTCTGATTCAAGATTAGCCTGAGGGTCTCCTCTATGCCAACCCCCCCTTCCACTGATCCCGAAGTTTCTACAGAAAGCAAGCAGGCTGAAGAGCTCAGTCATCCTCACTGCCCCCTTCTGGCCTCAATAGCTAGGGTTCCCTTTTCTCTGGTCTCACTTGAAATATCCTTCATGGATACTGGAGCCCACTCTGAATCTCTTGTCTCACCCATCACATTTCCAACATCCTAGTCTCTACGCTGTCAAGCTGACTGCCTTGTTTCTCCACTTCCAGAGATAGTAAGATGGTCCAGGTTCGCTTCCCTACTTTGTGACATTGTCTTGGCCTCCCAGAAAGTCTCTACCAAGAATGTCTACAGAAGCAAATGGAAAAGGTTTTCTATATGGGCTTCTAAAAAGACTATTGACCCTTTCTCAGCTCGTACTCCAGCCATCCTTCAATTTCTCACTACTGTTTTAAGGAAGGGGCCAGTTTTTCTACTACTAAACTTCAGTTAGTAGCCATATCCAACTTCCACGCTGAAAATGAATCCTCTTCTTTGACAACTTCCAGATTATTTAAAGCTTTCATGAAGGGAATTTTTCTCCATAGAACTCCAATCAAGGATCCCTCTCTTCCTTGGGATCTCATGGTGGTTCTCCAGGAGTTGACTCAGAAACATTTTGAAACAGCAAACAAATGCTATATGAAGTTTTTTTTTCTTGGAAAACAATCTTTTTGGTAGCTATCACTTCAGCAAGAATTTCTGAGTTCCAGGCCTTATCAGTTAGGCCTCCTTACATTATTTTCCATAAAGATAGGGTGTCTCTATGAATCAAACCTTCTTTTCTGCCTAAAGTGGCCATGGAGACTAACATTAATCAGTTATTACATTTGCCTGTTTTCTTTCCAAACTTTACTAATAAGGGTAAATATATGCTGCATCTTCTTGATGTTTGTAGACAACTATGTTTTTATCTTCACAGAACAAAACACTACAAGAAGTCAGTGCTGTTTGTGTCCTTTTCCTCTAACTGCTCAGGTCAAGCAGTTTCCAAAATTAGTCTGGCTAAATGGATTAGTGATTGTATTTCACTGATTTATTCTCAAAAAGGTTTGGAATTGCCTTAAATGTTGGAGGTGTGATGGGGAAGAAAGAGGTAATTGGGAACATATTTTCTGGGAGTGCAGTGAGATGGTGGTCTTTAAGGATTTCCTGCGGAATGCACTGTCAGAGATGCTGGTTGGGCAGATTGGTGAGAGGAGGGAGATAATTTTTCTGAGCTATGATACAGAATCAGAATTGTCTAGACATGGTAAGGCCTTGCTGTCTCTAATTATGGCGGCTGCCAAAAAAGCAATTATTAGAAAATGTAAATCAAAATCTAAGCCAGTTTTATTAGAAGTAGTGAATATAGTAACAGAGATAAAACAAATGGAATTGAGATCTTTAGAGAAAGGAAGGAGCAAACTACATGAGAAAAAAAATGAGAATTGTGGGAACAAGACATACAGGATAGGAATGAGGTTTTTAAGAAGGCAGGACTTAAATGAGCTATGTAATGTTTGACTGAAACTGATTGGGTAGATTATAAGTGATGTATAATGTTTGCAATTGGGAGTGTGTCAGTATGGTTTGTGACGTAAATGCTTGCAACTAGGATTGTGTCTGTGTGGTTTGTTTTCATTTATATAAATGTATAATTGCTTATGTCTTAAGTGATGGTTTAATAAAGATGTTTCTTGTTTAAAAAAGGGGCAGGAATTGAATAATTTATGTAAAGTTGCTTAGGTTATATGATATATAGCAATGTATATGAAGCATAATGTTTGTTAATTTTAACTTGTTAGTACAGTTTAGTTACTTTTATATGTGTGCCTGTGTCACAAGTAATACTTCAATAAAGGTGTTTTAAAAAAAGGTTTGGAATTGCCTCATCCTCCTAGAGCTCACTCCTCTAGATCTATGGCTACTTCCCTTGCCTTCTCATCAAGAACTTCCATTGACGATATCTGTGCTGCAGCCATGTGGCCAAAGACTCATACATTTGTTGTGCATTACAAACTGGACATTGTCTCCAGAAGCAGAACATCCTTTGGGTTGACAGTACTCTGGTATGTCCTTCCTTGAGGGCCTTTCAAGAATTATGTAGCTGGGGACTCTGACCCATTTGTGAGGAAGAATGAAAAAGACAATATCAGATTTAGAAGTTATGTACTTACCATAACTTGGCACCTGTGTTGTTCATTTTCATTCTTCCTTAGCTTCCCTTCCAGCAATCCCCCGGCCTTGTCACTCCTAGAAGAATCTTTGGATGGTAATGGAACTCTCATGTTCCAGGTTTGAGCCTCAGTCTTTTCTTGTTTCTGTCCAGTCTCTATTACACAGTGGGCAGTAAGGCAGCAAACATGATCTGAAGAGCTGGAGATGGAAGAGAGCATTATGGGTAGAGGGAGAAGCTTGAGATTCAGATCCTCAGTCTTGTAAATGTGGCCAAGTCAGATCCGAGGATCGGATCCATAATCCATTCTTGAGGAAGAATGAAAATGGACAACACAGATGCCAAGTTATGGTAAGTACTTAACTTCTAAATTAACCTGTTACCTCTTGCAGGCCTTTAGTGAACAGCACTCTGGAGCATGTAACAAGGCCAGTTGGCACACTATACAAAAGCAACATGTATACACTTCTACATCCCTCTACTTATAGTTTAATCCCTGGTGCTCTTTTTTTCCCAGTATGATTTTTTTCCCCAAAAGCATGCAATATAACCACCACAAAATCCTCCCCTATGATCACATCTGTAGCAACAGTTGCTTTGCAAAGAGCTTTCCTTTCAAATTCTCTCTTACTTGCATTTTAGACCCCCTTGTTCTTTCACTGAGAAAATTCCCATCCTACCACCCATAAATTTTGATGTATTCCTGCTTACTTCTGTTAATATGGATGTACCTTTTCCACTTCCTCAATCCCATGTTCTATATCTTGCTCATATTAATACAGAAGCATTAGCTTCCTACCCATCTTTAGTGTTATGTTCAGACTTGTGTTGCAGAATCACCTTTCTCCTGCCTTTTCCTATTGTCATGTCCCAGATCATTCACATTAATAGAGAAGCACTCCCCTCTAACTCCCCCATGTCATGTCCCTGATTATTTATCAATTCATTCTTTGTTTAACCACTTAATTCGATTCAGGGTCACTTGAGCTGGAATCTATCCCAACACTGACTCGGTGCAAGGCATAGTAGCTTATCCTGTGCAGGATGTTAGCCCATTTCAGGGCATAAATAAGAGTGCATGTGCACACACACACGCACACACACACACACACACACATACAGCTAAGGGTAATTCTGGGGAACACTAATTCCCCAATAACTAATATTATTATGTAATGTGTGGGGTGTTGTGTTATAACAGGTAGCACATTTGCTTTTTACACTGGAAGATCATAGGGGTGTGGGTTTTATTCCCACTCCACGTGCATGAATTACCTTCCAGGGGGAAAAGGAATGCTACATATACATATACATATACATATACATATACATATACATAGTATGTCATATTCTTAACCCTACCCACAAAAGGCAGCCACCAGGATAAGTGCCTGATATCTGATTGTGAGGCTAGTGAAAAAATAATGATCACAGTAATGTATTACACATTATTGTGCCTAGAGAATTTACTGCCCCTACGCATGTTGCAGTGGCTTTTTGCACACCACTGAGGTCTGTGACAGAAGTAAAAAAAAATAACTACACAGTCCCCAGCCCTAGCACAAGCTATAATGATCTCCTATGCATACCTCGGAGGTTTGGTTGTGTGAATAATTAAAGAAATAATGACCACACCATCCTCAGTTCCTCCAAGCTACAGCAACCTTCTGTACACACCTATTAGAATGGGTGGGGTAGAGGGCAGAGGCCAACAGTAAATCCATGTCAAAATCTATTAATGCATTCCTGGACATGGAGGCCGCCAGAAACTAGAACCTCTGAGTCTTATGTTCTGTGATGTATTTTATGTCTTATTTTTGAAAAAAATATTTACTTGTTAACTGCATTTTTACTGGTAGAAGAGTTATGAATATGCCCATCATTACTGTTTGTGTCCACAAATAAAAATCAGTGACATTTTACACACACAGTCTCTCTTTCTCACACTTCCACTCACACTGACATACATACTGACACTGCATATGACAAACCAGGACTATCACAGGTTGCAACAACACACACAAACATGTTGCATTCTCATTTTTAGAATAACTGGAGAAATACCATTTCACCTTTAGGGTATTGGAGGAGATCAAATCACATGTGTAAACCCTTAAAAAGAAAGGGAGAGCATACAGACTCCACATAGAAAAAGCTACAGCTAAGAATGCAAAGCACTGTGAAATAGCAATGCTATTAACTGCTCCACCATAGCAACAAGCAGTTGCTTTCACAAACATCCTGCTTCTGCCAAACCATTACAGATGGATACCTGTGAAAGTTATATGTCTGTGATGTTAAGTGAAAGACATTATGGCCAGCTTGTTACTCTTAAATTCACTGCAATTCTGCCATAATTACGGGTGATTGCTGCATTCCTTGTCGAGCAACTTTAATGTGACAATTTAATATCACAGTGCATTGCACCAGAAATAATTTCATTCTATGAGTCCACTGTGGTCCGACAGCAGACTTGGTATATATAATTATTTGAAAGGGAGGTACACAGGGGCTTGCCCCCTTGCAATTTTTTTTGTCTATTTTCAATATGTTAATTTCTATAAACAGTGAGCTGAAAGAATGATTGTTAATGGCTTGTAGGTAAACCCTGCAACCCATCTCCAACACACACACAAGCATAATGGCAATGCCGATGGTGTTTGTGATAGAAAGCAAAATAAATTATGGCTAGCTTGTTGCTCTTACACAGCACCCCCCCATACATACATAGAAGAACAAATTTGTATATATAGACATATATATATATATATATATATATATATATATATATATATATATATATATATACATATACATAGACACACACACACACACACACACACACACAC
Source organism: Protopterus annectens (assembly GCF_019279795.1). Classification (NCBI taxonomy): domain Eukaryota; kingdom Metazoa; phylum Chordata; order Ceratodontiformes; family Protopteridae; genus Protopterus; species Protopterus annectens. The sequence continues at coordinate 437,731,491 of NC_056738.1, read as the reverse complement.
ACAAAATCATAAGGCATAGAAGTACCAGTTTCACACAAAGTTCATCAAATAGCAATACTTTGTGTAACACTAACAGTGCCACACCAGAGCAGTGACTGTTCCTTAGTATTCATCAAACAGCAGGGTAAAGTCTTTTTTATTTACCTCATTGCAGAGTAATGCGCACTTGCCACAGTCCCTGGTTTCACAGAATGTCCCTGATTATGCCTCATATTTTTGCTCCATCCCTCACAAAATTTATGATTTACTGGTACATCATTCAGGATTATAGTCAATAATGCCAGAGATTAGATTCATACTTCTTATTGATCAGAAAACGCATGTTGGTGCAAAACACGTTATCATATTACCTTAATAAGAGAATTAGCGTTGTTATCATATTACCTTAATAAGAGAATTAGCGTTGTTGTTGTTTGTCTTTTCCCGGTTAGGGGTCACCACAGCGGAACTCTGGGCCGCTAATGATTGGCAGTAGATTTTTTTATGGTGCTGAGTTGCCAGCCCGACGCCCAAACTTCAGCGAACGCACACCCATTCACACATGTCTTTTGGAGGCCATTCGACCATGGGGAGGACATGTAGACTCCACACAGAAGGCACTCCAGCTGAGAATCGAACAGGAGAGCCTCTTGCTGTGAGGCAACAATGCTACCGCTGTACCACCATGGCTTAATAAGAGAATTAGCATAATATTATTAGCGTAATATATACAAATTTGTTCCTGAGTTTCAACCTTTATTCCTTAATTATTTTTGGCTTTGCCCAGAATTCTTGAGCTAAAAAGTTGAGAGTTATAGTATCTGGTGTTCTGACAGTATTTATAAAACTCCCCGAAAAAGAAAATCATCCCTGAAGCTCAAGTAAGGACTGAGATCAGTCACTCTGGGCTGTTGAACTTTAGCACTTAGCTAGCTCTTGTTCATTAACTGATTATTGGCTTTATCCTAACAGGGTCATATCACAACCCTGTTTAGGATAAAGAAATGTAATCTGAGAAAACATTTCCCCTTCTCATTTTCCTCCAGTCATCATCAGCTTTTGTGGGGCCGTCATACATTCAAGAATGCTGAGGATGGTCTCCTACAGCTGGGGGTATTACTGGTGCCTAAGGCCATTTATGATGTTAGTTTTAGTGGACAGAATGCCCACCAGCAATATTCAAATAATTCAAGAGCATTATGTCCATGGTAAAACATTTAAGGAATTTGTGAAGCCTGATACGTGACAAAATACTGTCAATACAACCAGAGAAATCTTTGAATTTTAAAGGAGATATAGCAGTAGAAATCCTTAGGATTCTTCATCCTAAGAACTGTTATTACCCACCTGGTTTAATAAGTACATAATTGCTGTACTAGCTTTTGTTGATTTGACAAACGTTTAACAATATTTCAAATTAAGATAACTTGCTGTGATTGGGGTCCCCAGCAACCACAGAGTTCACCGGTGCCTAAAACCAGCTATGATGACTGGATGGGTATTCAGAGATTTATTCTCATTGACTGGTGTGGGAGATAAAAGGTGTGGCCTGAAGGAGAGTACTTGCAAGGTGTAAATAGATGTAAAACTAAAATCCCCTTCACTAACATCATCCAATATGCCGATGATTCAACTATTATCTGTTCTGCTACCTCTTTACCTACCCTTCTAAAGCTCACACAAGATGCATTCTTAACCACCGAACTATGGATGAAAAAAAAATCACCTCGCACTAAATGCATCTAAAACCAAAGTAATGCTATTCACCCCATTCAAAGCCACCTCTTATAATGTAAGTACATTCCCTATCACTAGTCATAGTAATACACCCATCGAACTCGTTTCAGAGGCCAAATTATTAGGTGTCCAAATTGATAGTCCGCTCAAATTCTGCTCCCATCTTCAACTTAATATCAAAAAAACCCATAAAAAACTAGGTATGCTCTACCGACAAAATCGCTATTTAACACCCTCCACTAAAATCACCCTCTCCACCACATTTCTCATCCCCTCCCTCCTCTATGGTGCCCCACTCCTAACTACCCTACAATCTTCACTCAAATCACAACTCTCCTCTTGCTATAACAAAATTGCCAAGTTTGCTACTGGCCATAAGTCTTCTTCACACCATTGCTCATCTCTCCACAAACTAAAATGGTTGGAACTCACCAATCATCTTACCTATACTCAACTTACTGTTGCTCACAAGCTAATTTTCTACCCTTCCCTCTGTCCCTCCCTTTCCTCTACCTTCAAAATGCACCTCCCTGATAGACTACTTAGATCTAACAACTAAAACCTAATAAAACTATATAAACCATCTCGTCCCCCAGGAAAAAATCTCCTATCCTATAGTCTAGCTCATCTCTGGAACTCCCTACCACCACCCATCCGCACCACCTCAAACATCCGTTCTTTCAAAAAATCTCTTCACTCACATCTATTTTCCCAGTGGGAATGCTCTTGCTATCACCCCATATAATCTACTATCCTCTCCTCTTTTCTCCTCCTATCTCATACATCCTGATGTCTCTTGTTTAAGCCTTGATACTGATTGCATAACATGTACGTCTTAGCGTAACATACCATATATGTAAAGTCACCTCTGTTATCATATTGTAAATTTTATTCTCTCTTTTGATTGTATATTAATCACTATTCTGTTGTATTTGTAATTGTTTTTACTAGGCTTTTGTAACTATAACAATTTATAACAAGATATTTCACTGTAAATTTCTGGTTGGAGCTTTTCTCCCCAGGACTCCATTGAAAACGGGTTCTTTGTGACCCAATGGACTATCCTGGTAAACCAACTGCAAATAAATAAATAAAAATAAATAAATATTTATAAATCTTTGCCTGCTTGCCTATTTCCAGAGGAGGTTATGGCATGCATCTAGGTAAATGTTTTTGATTAGAATACCCAGTGAAATCAGGCATCAAACTAAGTGTGCTGTCATGAAGGGGATGTGCATCTCATATGAAGTTGTAGATGTGTCTTGTGGGTGGGGAGTAGTGTTTATTCTCCCCTTGGATGGTACAGACATGCACAGGTAATGAAGAGTCTAGTAAAAACACAGATCTTTAGCATAAATGTTGGCACCAAACATACCAGTGCACTACCACAAAAAAGTAACTCTTCACAGAGAGGATTTTAGACCCATGGAATGGCTAGCAAAGTAGGTGCTGGGTAGAGAATCGTTGTAGGCATTCAAGAGGGCATGAGACAGGAGTAAATGGATTGTTGGTAGAATGTTAAATGCATTTAAAAAAGAAGACAACATAGGCTTATTGTTTCCTTCTAACTTTCTTTCTTCCTTCCAGAAGTACCTGCATATATGTATGGCTTAGTTCTGTACATTAGCACTTTCAACTGTCCTTGACTTTGCAGAACTTCCCCAGTTTTGGCTCATTTTTGGCCTATCCCTCATAACATTTTTGATTTTCCCATTAATCACCGAGGATTACAAAGAGTCAGTAATGAGAGATATTAGTTTCATACTTCCTATTTTTCAGAAAATGCATGTTGATGCAAAACCTGTTACTGTATTGATTTATTTAAGTGAAATAGTGTAATATTTAAATATTCCTTAAATCTAAGCCTTCATCCTCTATTATTTTCAGTTTTGTCCCCGATTTTTCAGAAAATAAGTTGGGAGCTGTGCCATAAGGTATTGAATACATTTTATGTAATACTCTTGTGGTTGTTAGCCTAGTACACAACTATGGACTTGCACCTGATACATGAGCATATAAATACACTGAGTTAATGTATTTTCCCATGTTCAGGATTGCCCTGGCCTAGCAAGAGACCCCCAGAGTTCACACAGAGCTCATGTAGAGAATACACATTGTAATATAACTGCTCATATGAATGCAGTTTTTGTGTGTGTTTTTACAACAGGGCATAACTAATTCTTACTCATTTTCTGCCATCAGTAAACACTTTAATTTTGTATCAGGCATAATCTTGGTTTTATGTATATGTCCTCTCTGAAAGCTGAAATGATGTATTCATTGGTATGGCATACATTAGACATGTAGCTGTCAGTCTAAATATCTATGATTAGACATACATTCATTCTGCTGAAGTAATTGATAACAGTATGGAAAACTGAAGTAAAAGCTAGTATCTTAAGTTACATGCTGTAAAGTGTAAGGCAGCAGTTTAACACTGCCAACCTTAGGACAAGATGCAGCATTCCGACATATAAAATACTGCCTTCACAAGATGCTTCTGAAGTGACCACAGATAGGCCCTCCATTGTCTTTGACTGATGGACAGTCTGCTTTCTTCTCTTTTACAGGTTTAGCCACAGTGCAGCAGTGGTGAAGTAAGAGATGAACTTTCTGGAGCATTTCATCAGTCCAGCTGTCCAGTCACTAACACCAGTAATGTTCATGTCTCTGTGCTTGTGATGCAACATTGAAATACAAGGCTGTTCCATGACTGTATTCAAATAATGTCATAAACCTTCTAATTAGGTAAAATGTAGCATATGTTGTTGATGGTTACTTAAGACCAGAAACAAATCTCAGTGTATTTACTATGAAAATGGAGACTGACTACCATTCACCAGTGGACCAAAGCCTGATAATGACATTTCTGGTTTCATGTAATCTACAGCTAACTACTGTCTACAAACAATCATCAATGGAGACAGTCAGTAAAAGACCAGCAAAGGCCACTGTTTGTGATAGATGGAGACTATCGCAGTCTGCAGCTAAGGGTACATATATACATTTTTGGAGTAGAGGGCTAGAAACTATTTTTTATGGTGAATTTTTCTGTCTGGGAGGGGAAACCTTGAGAGTAAGCCCACTAGAAAATTAGTAGACTCTGGGTATAAAGAAGGACCCACTGTTAAAATTAATTGGAGTTCAGTAAATAGACAAGTTGTACAGTGCTGACTAATGGTAGATTTGGACACAAAAATTCAGATACTGTGTGTGAATCTTCACTACTGGACTTCTTGATAATGCTTGAACTTAGTAGCTGCATTGTGCCCTGCATAAAATCAGTCCTTCCCAAATCTTTCACAGAGCTGAAAGTTTCTTTGGCAGAAATAATCCCATTAAATTCTGTTTCTTTTTGGAGGCACCACTGACCATAGCACTGTTGGAGGTAGTTACGTCTCTATGTTTTACCTCACCCATTAAGTACAGAAAAACTGAGAGTCATGATGTCTGACCACCATGAGATTTTATTTTTATTCATATATTAGCCATGTATGCATACATGACATGTTTCTTTTGTAAATGTGACCTGAAAGCACTTGTCTGGTTTAGTGATTTGCATAGAATCATACCGTATGCCATTCAAAAGAGTTAAGTCATGGTGCTCATTAGCTGTTCATAGCTTTAGTCTTTTAAGGTATACGGGCAGCCGTTTTCTCAGCATTACAAAAGACTCTATTTTTAGTAGCGCTGTTCTAACAAACCCTACTTTTCCTTGATTACAGAGAGACTAATGGGTCAGCTATATGACTAATAAGATTATGACTTGTCTTCCAAGTGTCTGCTGGGTAGCCAAGTGGTATTCAGCTGTTAATATCATTTGCATTCAGTTTAGGTACCTGAGGCTTACTTGCTGTGGCCATAGCATGATAATACAGCTGTGAGAGTAATTTAGAAGGTATAGTTTATCTGTGAATAGCCTAATGGCTTCTTGACTGCACTATATTAATTGCGGCTAGTAGGAGAGGTTTAGCAAATTCTTCATGGCTAAAGTAAGTAGTGAAAAAAGTCATCATTTTCATTAACTATGATCTGCTTGAAGAGAAGCAAGCTAAAATATTAAAAATGTAAAAGGTTATCATTACATTTATTATACAAACTCTTTATAATACTGGAAGTTAAATGCTGAGTGGTTTTTGAACAGGTGCCATTGGTAAGGTGTCATGTGCAGGTGCTAGTATTATGTATTTTAATATTAAGTTGAGGAATGCTAACTAGTTCATAAGTTGAGGAATGCTAACTAGTTCATAAGTTGAGGAATGCTAACTAGTTCATAAGTTTGCAGGCAGGGGACACTGTAAACATGAAGAAGCAAATATCTGTGTCCAGAGTTGTAGCTAAACTGGTTGATGCACTTGGCAATGCCTCTCATTTGGCATACCACAGTTGGAGGCAAAGGACCAAAAAAAAAAAAATACAAAATTGTCTTCAGAAATAAGGACAAAACAAAACGTAACAGTCCTGAAGCAAACAGCTAAGCTACTAACACACAAACACTAACTTGTCATTTAAGACTGATCAGTACTTCAAATTTACTGCCAGTTGTGCCCACTGGCAGTTTGCACCTGGGGCAGCGGCTCCCATTTCCCGTCCTTACTAGAACTCTGTGTGTGCCAGCAGTGTGTAAAAAAAGATGAATTCATATAAGAAAAATGCCTAATATACTTGTATATCATTAACAGCTTCATAGTTCATAATTGCTTACTAGGCTGTTATCTAACAGGATCTTTAGAAGCCTACAGCAAATACAAATAACCCAGAGTTGGGCAGAACATTTACTTGTTATCATTATCCATTACAGACAATGGTACTTAACCGGGGTGTATTTGTGGTTTCCCATACATTTGTCCAGATTATGTTTGAACAGGGTAAGGGAAGTACTTTGCTTTATGTGGAGAGGAAGTGGTATTCTCTGTGATACATATCTATTCCTCCAGATTATTCTATTTATGTTGTAAGAGATTAAGATCTCTTGCGTGAGTGTTTATGTCACCATTAGACTTGCAGATGTGTAGTATATCTGAGAGGATACAGACTGTCGAGGCTCTGTATGTGAGTCAGAAATCGCCCCTTAATAGCCTATATGATACCGAGAAGAAGAACAAAGTTTTGAGTCGGTGTACTTTTTATAATTTATGCTGTTTATATTCTTGATGAAAAAGTTTTGTGGTCCTTCCTGTTGTAAGTATTTGGACAGGTACATATCGAAGGTGGCATTGTACTCAATGACCAGCCTAAGAAGTGCCAAATGCAGTGGAATGATCACATCCCTGAACCTATATGCTACACTCTTTACTGAGCAATGAAAAAAGACTTTATTATAACAGGGGATACATGATGATTGAAGGGCAGTTTGTTGTCCACATAGGTTTCCCAAGTCCCTAAGTCATTTTCCCATCTTCTACATGGGGTCAGTGTCTAGTGTCAGCTGTCACCATCTGTCTTGATTCAAAGCCACTCTCCTACCTTCTTTGACAGTCATGCCCGACTTTCACAGATCCTCTCTTACACTGTCCATCCATCTCTTTGCTGGATGTCCACATTTCCTCTTGCCTTCTTCCTGTATCTCTCAATTCTTCTTCACAAGTCTGTCTTCTGCTTTTCTGCACATGTGCCCAAACCTCAGTAATCTCTTCAATTTGACTTTTTCTGCAATTGGAGCTACTTTGGCTTCTGCTCTGATGTCCTCATTTTTTTGCCTGTCCCACAGTATGCATCCTACCACCCATCTCAGGCAATTCATCTGCATCACCTCTGGCTTCCTCAACTGCCCAGCCTTCATTCCCATGTTTCTGTACAATACAGTAGTAATATTGGTCACATCACTGTTTTGTACACCTTACTTTTCAGCTTCTTTGACATTCTTCTGTCATACACTACTCCTGACACACTGTGCCAGTTGGTTGCAGCCCCTCTGATTCTAGCTTTGACCTCCTCATTCAGATTTCCTTTCCCCTCAATTACCCCACTATTTTCCCTTGTATCACAGTTCTCAGCTGCATCTTAAACTCCCCATTTGCTGCAAATACAACTGTCTTATCTGTACTGACTTTCATCCCACGTGCCTTCAGTTTTGCATTTCATTCCCTGGATCCTTTGCTTAGCTTCTTGCTCAGAGTTTACCTGTAATGACATATCATCTGCATACAGTAACTTTGCTGCTCTGCCCCTTCCAACCTGTTTGCTAATGTAGTCCATCACTAATATGAACAACAATGGGTTTGAATTGAATCCTAATACTTACCCACTCTCACTGGGAACCCCTCTGTGAATCCGAACATTGTTTGCACTTGAGTCATTGGGTCCTTTTAGATAGCCTGCACTAATTCTACCAATGTTTCAGGGACTTCAAACCATGACGGGACTGCCCAAATCACCTTTCTTGGGACCTTTCATATGCTTCTTCTTTTTTAATCAAGAAACATCTTTATTAAATTATCAGATATGACATAGGCAATCATACATTTATCTCATTACATCCGAGTGATGCCTCCAGGTGCATCTCCAGTTACTTCCTACTAACGCCTGTTGGCGTCAAATATTGCTTGCTCATATTTGCATCAATAGTTCTAAAACCATGCTATGTACAAGATTTAAAAAAAATCATTTTAAAACTTATACAATGGCAAACTCAACTACATTAATATTTGTCCTCTGACTAGTGTAGGTAAAGAGATATTAACTGCTGTTTTTTATATGAATTTATATAGATATAGTGTTCACAATTTTTCAAATATCTCAACCTTAGCCTCATATGAAAGCTCTTAGATGAATAAAATGCTCCTGACAGTATGTGTGCAACTTGAGTGGTTGGTGAGATATTGTAAGTTGCTTACAAAATATTACAAACGTAACAGTTACTGTGTTTACTGTTAAGACCTAGGACCTAAAGAATACTACCACTATAAAAATAGCTTGTGCTGAAGAGTTTGCCTTTTATACTTCTTTCATAACCCCTACAGTTCCAGAGATAAGAACATTTGATTGAAATATGAGGACATAATTTGATTCTGTCAAAAGGCTTAGACTTTGCCCATTGGCAGTTACAGTGCAAACTTCCAGAGCTCCATTGGAGTGAATGAGATAAATCAAAACAAACCATATTGACATAATTTTAATTGCAAACATTATACATCATAAACCATATTGACATAATTGTAGATGGAAACATTATACATCACTTATACTCTATCCAATCATTGTCATTCAAACATTAACATAACTCATTCAAATCCTGCCTTCTTTTAAACCTCATTCCTCCTCTGTATGTATTGTTCCCACAATTCCTATTTTGTCCTATGCAACTTACTACTACCCTTTCCTAAAGATCCCAATTCTAGTTGTTTTATCTCTGTTACTATATTTATTACTTCTAGTAAAGTTGATTTAGACTTTGATTTCCATTTTCTTGTAATTGTTTTTTTGGAAGCCACCACAGTTAGACTCAGCAAAGACGTACTAAGTCTAGGCATTTCTGATTCTGTATCACAGCTCAAAAAATAATTTCCTTAGTTACACCAATTTCCTCATCCAGTATCTCTGACAGTGCAGTCTGCAGGGAGTCTTTAAAGTCTGCCAACTTATTACAGTCCTGGAAAATATTCTCCAAGTTACCACTTTCCTCCCCATCACACCTCCAACGTTTGCTGTCTACCTGAGGAAAAATTCTCTGCAATCTACTTAGGGTATAAAAATACCTATGTAAGCACTTCCAAGCAAAGAACTTAATCTTCTAGACTTTGTTGTATATTTAGGAGACATACATGTATCCCTGTATTGTTTCTTTGCAAATTGTTTATCCAGTGTCTTCCCAATCCTTTCTAACATCCTCTGATTGATTCTTATAGTTAATGTGCAATATTTTTATGCTGTACTAATTATTCCTTTTTAAGAGCAGCTTCTCTTCACATTCTAGTAAAAACTCTACCAGTGCTTGGCTTTTCACTTAGGATCCCCCTATTTCTTTCTCTTTGCCTATGCTCTGATATAAATCCTTGATAGGTAAGGTGATCTCTATCCTGCAGTCCAAATAAATTCTTGGCATTTTCCATTCTATTACCTTTCCCTCTCTAATTATTTGCTCCCAATACCTTGGTTCATTTACCAGTTTTCTCCAAAAGATTCCAGGCCCTCTTACCTATTGTCTGTATCCCTAATTGCAGTCATCCCTATTTACAGAATCTCCTTTCTCCATTCCCATGTTGGCTTAGGTCTTACAAAACTTTCTGCTACTTTATGACTATAATATTCTACCTTGCGGTACGCATAAAACAGAACATAACCCATTCATTTGTATTTAAAGCTTTAGAAGTTATTTATCCCAATAAAAGGAAAGGGGAGTTATGTAATATCATGGAACAAAGAGAAACTAAGTGGATAATAAACCTGAGAGCAGATCACTCACCAGGACTTAATGCGGTAGTTCCACTTAAACCCATTCTGAAGGCAAGGAGACCTAGGATAGGCTCCTAAAGAAAGGTGTGTCTGTAAGTTTCAAATCCATTTACTGAAAAGAGAAGTGTGTTATACATTGGAGATTAACATTGGTGAAGAGTAATAGAAGTGGCAAAATGCTAAATTACAACTGAGATAAGACTCGTTTCATTTGCTGGATATATAAAAAAGGTTTCTTAGTTCCCACCCATACAACGATCTGATGAAGACTTAGTTGAAAGCGCTTATCGTTTGAGACGGACATCGATTTATCTTGCTTTATTTTATTTCATTTTATTTCTAACAGAGCCTTAGCTGAATAGCTATATTGGAAATAAAAGCTACATTTTAGCAAGCCGGTGGTGGTGAATCTTAACCTACTTTTCTGTTGTATACAATTTTAGGAGTCACCTTTAGTAGTGGGAGAGTTGTTTGTTACAATAATATTTTACATGGTTATTTTCCTTAAGGATTTGCATCCGGAATCCAAGTTGCTTCTTGTTTCTTGAGCTTCCCCCTGTTTCATCATCATCCCTTTTTGAATGATAGGTTTCTACTTCTGCTGTATATATATATATATATATATATATATATATATATATATATATATGAGCCTTAACTGTGTAGCTCTTAAATACCCATTCAAATTGGCTAATTTCAAACCACCCTGTTCAGTTGGAAGAATCAGCTTATCCCACTTGACTCTTGACGTCTTCCCCTCCCAGATAAAGTCCTTCAGCTCTTTATTAATTGCTATCCACAACTTCTCCTCTGGTTGATAAAAATATACCTGATCTGTGTATTAAACTGTATTAAACTAAAGGAACAACAAATATTTTAGCTGCTTGTATCTTACTATCCATATCCATATAACAGAGCTTACAATTTCTCGGTTTTTGTATTATCATTTGTTTAGTCTCTTCCCAAATATCCTTAGCTGTCACACCAGAATCTTTTTTAACCCATACTCCTAAGTACTTAATTTTATCATGTCCCCATAAATATGGATATTGCTGAATCAATTTGTTTGTGCTACATAATTTACAGCTATTGACTTTGTTTTAGCTTCATTCATTTTGTATCCCAAAAAGATATGAAACTGCCTCAAAATGTTGCACAGCACTGAAATGTCCTTTTCTGGTTTTATCAGGCATAAAATAATATCATCTTCAAATACAGCCAGATTTTCTTGACTACCATACCAATTATATCCTTGAATTTCTGAGTCTCTTATTTCTTTGCCAGTGTTTCTAAATATAGTGCAAATAACAAAGGGGAAAGAGGACACCCCTGTCTGGTTCTTCTACTCAAACAGAAATTATCAGAGAGGAACCTATCAACTTTAATTTTTGCCTCTGATCCCTCATATATCCTCCTAATCAACCTTAATTTTATCAGGGTATGCAAATGCTTCCATTGCTCTGCTCATAAACTCAAAGCTTACTCTGTCAAATGCTTTCTCTGCATCAAGACCCACCAACAACCATGGTACTTTCTTACATTCAGCTTCCCTGTGGATCATCAATGTTCAAATGTTTTCATCTCCTCTACAAAACCACATTGATCCATGTCTATCAATTTTGGCATTAACTATGCTATTCTTTCAGCCATTATAGACACAAACACTTTATAATCATGATTTAGAATTGAAATGGGCCTGTATAAAGCTGATCTGATGGGTCTTTACCCTCTTTAGGTATTACAGCTGCCATTGCTTTCTTCCAGGAAGTTGGCGAGTCTCCTCCTCTTAAAGTACTGTTAAACAAAACCTTAAAGTACTTTATCAGCTTTTTTCCTCCATGCTTCCAAACTTCCACAGGAATACCATCTATTCATGGGGACTTTCCTGTTGATTGATTATAAAAGACCATTTTGATCTCCTCTCCTCCTCTACTCCTCTCCTCCTCTCCTAACTGTTAGTAATTGAGCCTCATCTACCTCTAACCTTGGCATATTTAATTCTACCATAAACATTTTCATTTGTACCTTTTCTTGATCTCCATATTTCTCTGCTTTATACAGACTTTCATAAAATTTCCAAAATATTTCTAGTACCTCTACAGGTTGTCTTGTTATTTTCAAAATATTTCTAGTACCTCTACAGGATCTCTTGTTATCTTCCTTGTTATAGGCTCCCTAAGCTTGGCAACAACCCTTTCTACTTTCTGTTTCCTGAGTCATTGTGCTAAAGGTTTGACCATGTCATAAGCTTTCTGCAAGTCTAGGAATGTCCAGTTGGACTCATTCTTCATCTCTAGCTTCTTCTCAACTATTTGTCTAATTCCAAACATCTGGTCAGTTGCACTACATCCTGACCTGAATCTGAACTAATCACCTCCCATCTTACTTTATACTACTATGAGAATTCATTTATCAACCACGCTGTCCAAAACATTCATGCAGTGTGACAGGAGTTTGATACCTCTGTGCTGCCCACATTTGCAGATGTCCCCTTTATTTTTGTTTACTGGCAGTAGTTTGTTTATTCTCCAGTCATATGGGATATGCCTTTCTCTCCATACTGTATGAGACATTTTGTCATATCTTACACAACATCTTGGTCATATCTGCTGCGACCTCATCTGAGCCTATTTTCCTTGACTTCATTTTCCTTAATGCTGTTCTTCTAGGGTGGGTTTGCCCTCTTCTTTCATTGTAGGCTGTATCTGGAACAGTACAGCTTCTAGAAGCCATTGGAAGAATTCCTTCCATCTGCCTTTGATGTCTTGTAGATTGGTGAGCAGCTTGTTGCTGGCATCCCTTATGAAGGGTGTCTGACTATCTTCTTTGTGTTTCTCTTTGCCTTTTAATCTGATAGAGTGTCTTTGTGCCATCTACTGAGTCACATTTCAAAAGATGGTAGAGTGATTTCATTGTCTTGTTCTTTGTTATTGCAACCCCTCTCTCAGCCTCTTTGTTAGTAAGTAATTTTGTGAACTCTTGTGCTTTCTCTCCAGTCAACTTCCAGGTCTTCAGCCTAGTTTCTGTTGACCTTAGAGCCTTCTCTGACCACTGCTTGCAGCTAATTGTGGCAACCAGTGGTTTACGTTGTGGGCTGACTGTTTCACTGGCAATGACTTTGCAATCACCGATTCTACTGGAGTGCTCTTTCCTTACTAGGAAGAAGTCTAACTGAGTTGCATGTTGGCCACTTTTGTATGTGATCTTGTAACTGTCTCTATTTTGCTGAATAGTGTGTTAGCCACAATCAAGCCATTTTCCAGACAGAAGTCTAGAATGGTTTCTCCTTCTTTATTCCTGTTGCCCCACCCATGTGGACCCAGCAGTCCTCGTATCCTGTTCTGTCTGTCCCGATATGTGCATTAGGTTACCCATTATCAACACCAATTCATGTTGTCCTTCTTTATCTAGCAGGTCTGCAACTGCTGTCTAAATGTGATCTTTTCCTCACTATCACAACCCTGCTGTGGGGCATAGGCTGAGATTATGAATACTGCCCTATCCTTACACTGGCGTTTGATTGTCATAATTCTGATGACATTCCTTACTGTCTTCTGAAGCTTCTCCCTCACCACAATTCCCACACCATTTCTAGTCTTGCCTCCTCTTGAGTAGCAAACTCCGGATCCCAAGCCAATTGGCTTTTCTGCACTGCCCTTCCATCTTGTCTTTTGGATGCATAGGATGTCCAACCACCTCCTTATCATTATGTCATCAACTTTCAAGCTGCATCGTGTCAGTGAACCTACATTAAATGTAGTAATTCTTAGTTCATGTTTGGCAGGTTGATTGGATTTACATCCAGCTTTCCAGGTAGCCCACCTTAGGCAACTGGACTCCAGCCAGCCAGTAGTTATTGACCCAGGGCTGTGGCACTTTATGGTGGGCACACACTGACTAATAGGACCACATACACTCCTCCCCCCATTAGCATGGGTACCTGGCATAGGTTGGCATAGGCCAGGTTCTCAACCTACTTATGACAAAGAAATACCCATCCCCCATTCGGCGACATTAATCAACAGGACCTTTAACTTTACATCATAGAGTGGCTAGCCCTTATATGGCCTGCATTCTTTGATCTGTGTTCTCCTATCTTGAGTATAATGCCCATCAGAGTTGATGCTCAAAGAGATTGGTCTAGTAGGCACCATCTGAATATGTGATGCTGACCATAGCTTCATCCTTGGGTGAGTTTGAGGTGAAACCACTCAGCATGTTTTTGGGAGGCACAGGGAGAACATACAAACTCCACACAGGCATTGGTCGGACATCACAATCAGACCTTGTACCTTGACCTTAACCATTATGCCAACCCATCTCTTCCCAGGTCCCTAAAGACCAAAGTGGCCTAAGCACTGAACACTGGGGTACACAACTAGTGATAATTTTTTATAGAGGGTAGAACCACTGGCCTTAATTTCCTGCATTCTATTTGTTTGTCAGTTTTCTTTCTAACAAGTTACGTAGGGATCAACATTCATTTGAGAGAGTTTATTGACATTACCTGAGTGTAAGATGGAGGCATCTGCCTTTGTGATGTCTGTATATACAGTATGTACTAATTTTCCCTCATCCATTGCTTTAGTAACCTTTTTAAAGTTGACCTGCTTAAGCAGGCAGGTTATGCCCTCGACAAAATTGAACTGGCTTGGGTCAAGAATTTGTAAGCTACCTATCTCCTTATTTATTAATTCCATAATGATCCATAGCATTATACATGAGGCTGGCGAGACTTACGGGTCTGTAATTACCCAGGTTCATTGACTCCTCTCTGTTCAGGAGAATGTTGCTGTCCTCCATTCATGCAGCACAAAGCCTGTTTGAAGGCTGATATTGAATAGCCTTTATAGGGGGTTTGACAGGTCATGTTTCATGCTGTCCAGTAAGCAGCCTGGTGTGTTATCTGGCTTTGGAAAGTGCTTTGAGGACTTGTTCTTCGGAGATTTGAGGGAGGTTGTCGATGCAGGTATGTGATGTGGCAATGTAGGGGGAGAGGGTTCTGAGTATGTGATGTCATTTACTATTTATTAGTTCTGCAGTGTTCAGCATTGTTTCTGTGGTTTCTAATATAGTTAAAGGTGCACTTATGATTGCCTTTTGTCTGAGTGGCTATTTTTACCTTATATCTAACTTTGGTTGATGTGATCAGGGACTGCAGTTCCAATGTAAGTTTAACAAGTTTGTTTTGCTATCTTGAGAGTTACATTTATTATTGCTTAAAATTAGTTTTTTTTTCTTTTACTGTAAAACCTGTTTATATTTGTGTCCACCATAGGGTTTTGTTTTTACAGCTGGTATTCTGTTTACTTCAGAGGAGAGCAGATGCATCTGTGCAACTGTACACATGTACATAAAATCTAGCAATAAAGGATTCCATATAGACAGTGAGGTCATCAAATGGGAGGGGGATGTTGAACTTACTCAGGTTATCACTCAGTTTTAATACTGAGATATTTGAAGATGTTTCTCACTTCAGTCTTATGTTGAATGTGGTCTGATTTGACTAGGGAGGAAGTTGCAGCTGGTGGGGAACAGAGTTGTCTCATACTGGTTTGGACCAATTCCAGGATTTGACTGCAGTTGCGGTATGGGCGAACTGGTCCAGAGAGTTTGTATTTATGAAGTCCAGAAATCTCTGACCATACATGTTAAGGGATGTATATGTGTTCTACATGATGGAGGAGTAGTTGAAGCTCCTAAGAGGATGGTGTTTGGGCAAATGCATAGAGACTCCATACCTGTCATATAGAAGGTATGGGCCAGGCGGGGTATATAAGAGGTCCTATACATAGCGACGATATGATAAGGGGTTTTGTTAATGTTAAGTTGGACATGAAGGAGTCTCAGGTCATTACCCTGTCTCATGATCCTGGAGCTGAGATTTTGTTTTATGAATGTAGAGACACCATCACATTTAGTGCCTTCATCTAGTACTATGGGCCTGAATCTGGTTTGTGTTGAATCCAAGTTCTGATTGAACCACATCTCTGTGACGATGTATATATCGATGCATGCCAGAGTAAACAGTGCTTGTACGGAGTGGAGTTATTTGTTGCAGGTCCTAGCATTGATCAGCAATACCATTATGTTATTCAGATCCTGTTTTGTTAAGTTGGAAACATTTGAAGACTTACATTGCCTAAAAAAGGTAGTGTATTGCTTAAGAAAAGTCATTATATAGGTGGACAAGGTTTAAGCCAATATATGAAAACCTTAAAAAGACAGATGCATGCCATCCCTGGCAAAGGAGTTAGGACTATCTAACGTCTCCATCCAAGATGGTACATACTCCTTAGCATGGAGAACATCGATATCTGTGCAGTAACAGAAACCTGGTTCAGGGCTCCTGAGAGCACCCCAGCACTACCAGGTTATACCTCATACCATGCTTTTCAGCCCCAAAACTTGGACCGAACCACAAAAGGAGGGGGAGTATCGATATTCATCAAAGATACCCACACCTCCAGGTTGGTGGCAAAGCACGAAGCATCAGAGACTATCCATGTGCAACTAACAGTGGGTAAAACTGCCTTCTAGTTTATAGCCTGCTACAGACCACCCTCCCAAACCCAGGAACTCCACTCGGCCTTCCTGAGAACACTGAAAAATATGAAGGTCTCTCCAAACACCATTATATTGGGCGACTTCAACTACCCAAACATAGACTGGGAGCATTACTCTAGCTCCAACACCCTAGCCCAAAGGTTCCTAGAATTTATAAACTCCAATGCTATGGAACAACTTGTTACCACTCCCACAAGAGGGGAAAACATACTGGACCTGATCATCACCAACATGGGGACTCTATGCTCCAGACCAGAAGTGTATCCCTCACTGGTAAGATCAGACCATAAACTAATCTTACTGGATATTCACATCCCGACCCCACCCCCTGCCCAGAAAACCACAGTGAAAAACTTCTCTAAAGCAAATTTTACACTCCTCAAAACCGAGGTGGAATCCTTCAAAGCCCCCGGGCCTGTGGAAAATACGGCCCAGACTGCAGAATCCTTTATAAACGCATTCTATGAACACCTTCAGGAATGCATGGATCATGCGATCCCAAATAAAACCAAGACCCAATCCTCCAAAGGCAGACGTCCTGTCTGGTGGACCCCAGCCATAAACAAACTATACAATAGAAGGAGGAAGCTACTAAATGATAGAGCAAAATCCCAAAAAGGGAAGGCATCACTGATCAGTATTAGCAAAAAACTACGGGCACTCATAAAATTGTCTAAGGCCGGCTTCGAGAGAAAAATTGCACAGGACACTAAGGATAATCACAAGGCTTTCTTTAGTTATGTTAGGAACATGGGTGGTAATTCCCAGATATGCTCAGAATTAGTCCAAAATGACAAAAAATACACTGAACCCACAGACATCGCCAACATCCTAGCTGACAGGTTCAGCGCAAACTTCTCCCCTCCCTCCCCACCAAAAGGGCAAATATCTATCCCAGCAGAGTGCTGCCCCCCTGACATCTCAGATGCTCAGGTAAGAGCCGCCCTCTCCAAAGCAAAAAACACAGCATCAATGGGACCAGATTGTGTCCCGGGCTGCTTCCTACATGAACTCCAAGAAGAGCTAAACCCAAACATAAAACTACTGTTCAATCTCAGCCTTACTACAGGATATGTGCCCAAAGAGTGGCATACAGCAACAGTGGTCCCTCTCCATAAAGGTGGTGCCTCAACGGATCCTGGAAACTATCGCCCCATAAGCCTGACTAGCTTGGTCTGCAAAGCTATGGAAAGGATCATCATGGACCTCATAAATAAAGATATTGGGGACCTACAGACACTGGATCCTACCCAGTTCGGCTTTGTTAGGGGCAGATCCTGCCTCTTAAATCTGGTTGATTTCTTTGAAACAGTCACCAAGGCCATTGACGAGGGGAAGGTGGTCCACACAGCCTACCTGGACCTCACAAAAGCCTTCGATACAATACCCCACTCGGGCATTATAGATAAGCTCACCAGCTTAATTATAAACCCCTATGTCACTAGATGGATTGCAAACTGGCTCAAGGACAGAACCCACATGGTTAGAATTGCTGGAGCCATGTCAGACTCCAAACCAGTTACAAGTGGTGTCCCACAAGGCTCAGTCCTGGGACCTCTCTTGTTCGGTATATATTTATCGGAGGTACAGGCCAACATGGAAGGACTGTGGCTGACCAGGTTCGCAGATGACTGCAAACTGGGCGCCATAATCGATTCTCCAGCTGACACAAGCATCCTCCAAAAGGGCCTCATAGAAACAGACAACTGGTGCCAGAGCCATGGCCTCAAGCTAAATGCCAAAAAGTGTATAGTCATCCCTTTGGCAAAAACAAAGTGCCCACAAATTACCACATAGGTGGTAATCCATTAAGTACAGAAGAAGTAATTAGGGACCTGGGGACCCAAGTTGATAGCAATCTCTCATTTGACAACCTCGTGGCCAAATTGGTTAGAAAAACATTTTATATAGCCCACCTAATCATGAAGGGATTCACATCTAGATCAGGGGAGGTCATCGTGCCTCTTTACTCATCCCTCATCAGGCCCATAATTGAGTACAATGCCCCTTTTGGGATGTACCTTACCAGACACCTGCAGCAACTGGAAAGACCCCAAAAGTATCTCACCAAGAGGATCAAAGGGCTCAAACAGATGCCATATGCTGCCCAGTTAATGAAACTCCAGCTCTACTCAGTGACATACCGCCTGTTCAGAGGTGATCTGTGCCTGACGTATAAAGCCATGTCCAACCCGGAATTAATGGACATGCTGCACCTCAGAAAATCCAAATCCCATCGAGCTATGCGCTTGAGAGACTTGAACCTCAGCACTGAAATAAATAGGACATGCTGGAGGGACAGATTCATAACCCAGAGGCTCCCTTCACTCTGGAATAAAATCCCAGTCCAGGTTAGGCAGAGTCCCTCATTGACTCTCTTCAAGAGGAATCTTGATGCGTGGATGGGAGATCGTAGGTTTACCCCGAGTATCACTTCTGTGTCACTGTTAGACAGAGGCACAGTATACTAACCTCGAAAAAGGGCATAGCAAAATTCATTTAAAATGGGTGGCGAAAGCCAAACACATTCTAGCTAGGCTTATAAATGCCCTAGGGCAGATAGCCTAGTATGAACCTATGAACCTATGAACCTATATATATTGCACCCCCCTTGAATGACGCTTTTGTTCATATTGCAGCATCATTCTCAGTGATGGTAAAATGTTGCTCAAGGCTACATTTATGCCTGCCTCTTTAACATATTCTAAGAGCTCCATCATGCCTCTGTTCATATAGTCCAAGACTAGGCAAAAATGAGAGCAGCAGTGTAATATATCAATTAAACAGATGAGTAAATGGTGGGAAGGGGCTGTAGCCTCCTTGTAGAAAGGGAGGGTCATATTTGTTTACTTTGTGATTCGAGCCTCAGTCTCCTGCTTTAGTCAATTGTGAAATTATCACTAAGGTCAATGGCATTACTGATACACTGCTAATGTATAAAAGCTGTCTGAAATATGTATTCTTTGTAAGTAACCAGTGTCCATATTCTTAGTATTAAAATAAAAAGCTGTTTCCCATTCCCCAAATCTACTTAAGTGATGCTAGAAAATAATTATGTCATTAGACTTTTGTAAAAAAGCCCTGAAAAAGAATAAAACTATAATTTATAATATAATTCAGGATGGGAGTTTTGGTTTACGTAACTATAGTTCAGTGTGAAAAGTTAAAGAGAAACTCTGGTTAAGAATATATAAAGTTTGTCATTATAAGTTGATTGGCTTTATAGGAAGCTAAGCAGTGTTGACTGAAGTCTAAAATGTACTTCTGCAGGAAGCAAACAGTATAATGTAACTATCCAACATTTACTACAAGTACACAGCTTAGTAATTCAAGATCTGTAATTGAACTGCATTTTAAGTTAAATTAAGCATGAAAAATCAAGGTAAACATACAGGGAACATTAAACTAGTGACATGAATGTGTAATACGAAGCTCTGCTCTAACATTTCTGTCCTAAAAGAATTAGTGCTAAGATTCTTTAGCTAACTCCAAGATTGGACACAGATTGCAGTAATATATATATATATATATATATATATATATATATTTATATAATTTTATATATATATATATATATATATATATATATATAATTATATGTATATATATATATATATATATATATATTTATATAATTATATGTATATGTAAAATTATATATATTTATATATATATATATATATATATATATATATATAATTATACATATATATATATATATATATATATATATATATATATATATATATATATCAGATAACCTTACTATGTTTATAGGGTTAAAAAGCACAGGCTGTAATAAAATATATATCAGATGATATTACTGTGTTTATAGGGTGAAAAAGTTACAGGGATTTTACTTTTTTTTTTTTTACTGAAAAAACGGGAATTCAAAAACAGTGTGGTATGCAAGGACCTTTTTTTAAAGTGAGAAACACCAGTGAGACTGAAGATGTCATCAGTAGCAGTAGGAAGAATGGTCAGTTAGAATAAGGAAACATTGTATGCCCATCTACTTTTGTGATTTTACTGATAAGAAGGTGTGGTCCTTATGACCACCTGTGGCAGGTAGGATGTGCTACTATAAGACTTGGGCATGGATAATGTTCACTGGAGATTGGTGCCAGTCCTGGAGGTAGATAAGTCATTGCTACCCACAAGGTGTGCCAGGGATTATGACAGCTCCACACATAGCCTTTGAGCATGCTACTGCAATGAACCATGTACACAGCCACATCTGTAGCCTACTTTAGCCACAGACAACACTGCCAGTCTTGGCAGGTATGAAGGTCCTGGCAATTCTTCAGAGGCTGGCGCTCATTGCAGCAATGTGTACCACCATAGCCCTTGCCACAAACATCAGTTCATAATGGCTGTTTTTCATGCTCCTGAGATTACTAGATGGCATCAACTCAAACTCTACTCAGTATAGCTACCAGATGCATTAAGGACTGTGTGGCAACACTCCTGCACATCTGCTTATTAATATGCAATGCTCCCATATATCAGAAGGGAACTGTAACAATGTCAGATACTCCTGTGTTTTTGACTTATAATGAGTATGCCACCATTAAGCAGTGTGCATGTCTGAAGCTGGAGTTTTGGCAACAGCTGCAGCACTTCTGAGGCTGTTGACTTAAGGAGATTCCTGTCACATGCGTATGGTGCATGTTCAATTAGTACATCCACAAGCGGTATGCTATCTTCAACCATACATACACACACACCCACTGTTGAGGGTTGTTCTCCATCTTGGAATGAGACAGCCACTAATGTCACCATGTCCTTTGGCTGTGACACAGCGCCAGGTTTCTGAGTATCATCTCCAGATTCTGCAGAGATGTGCACAGCAGAGTCTTTTCCAACCAAGGCTATTACTTCATGTTGCCCATCACCACTTCTACTTGTAGAATGCATAACATAGAAAAACGTATAGTCTGCTGCAGTAGTACCCTTGCGACATGCAGGACAGAAATCTGTTTATAGCCAGTTCCTAATTATACAACCTTACCTTTTCTGGTGGTGCTAACTTGTTGTACTCCTAATATGCCTGTGAAAAGAAATATGCATCATGCTCAGTTTGTTAGATACACCCACTAGTCCAACACCTTTGTGCAAACCACTGTTGTATATTGTTGTATACTACAAAACTGTTTATCACTCATTGAGATGCAGTTGGAATGGCTGAGGCCAACATGAACACCCACATTTCCGTGGGAACAAATCCTGTATATGCCCCACAACCCTGTGATACAAGAAACTATTCCATATCTGTCACATTTGTTAATCCTGGTAGCCCACTCCCTACGGTGGACAATTCCCTTGTAATTTTCTGTACTTCTGCTTAGCACAGTCAAGCATGTTAGTTAACTCATTCAGTCCTGAACAGCAGGAGGTTAATTAACACCTTTTCTTCCTGAGATCTTCTAAAACAGGAAAGTATTTGCTTCCTGACAGATTTTTTCCAATATCCTTTGCCGAAAACAACACTTCATTAGATTGATAATATCTGATAAATGATGTGAGCTACAAAAAGTATAACCATGACAGCTTTGTTAAATAGTGGACTGTACACAGGTGTCAGTATCAGATATCTCTCTGTAGATGCTGATCCTAAATTATAGAAGTATGAAAGAAAAACTGTATTTTTTGTTTGTGAAAATATTAGTGTTATGGTCAAACCAAAGGTTGCATCTCTAAAAGTGTGCAAAATAAATCCAATATATCAGTGAGGGAATTGTTCAAGTGTTCAAGATGTTTCCGATTATTCACGACAAGAGGGGAAAGCATGGTTTTGTGATATTACTGATTCTGTGTAAATGATATAACAGTATTAATCTATAAAACCATTTGTGTTAAATGGCAAGTATCAGTGGCAATGCTGTGTGCCTTAATGTTTTGTAAAAGATGGCACCATTAGTTCACCTGTAAGTCACACAGCTTTTTATGAAATGAATTCCGTTATGAAAATATAAGAAACCGTGATAACTGCTTTACCAAAATAACATTTATATCTCAGAATGTCTTCACATTACCCAGCATGTTTAATGCCAATTTTTGCTAATACCAACCGCTTGAATACACCACCCCCAGCATGACAGTATCGCACTCTATTTTGCATTAATGTAAACAATGGAATGTCCTATTTTTCATAACTTTTTGGAAACAGTCCTTAACTCCAGCTCTGCACATCCCATGTTGTGTATTTCACTGCCAGGCTTAGCAAGTCATATTAATTTTTGCATGCCAGCTTGCTGCCTTAGTTTTAAGTGGTACCTTTGCCACGGCTTCAGAAATTACACTTGAAAGCAGTGACAGGTAGACTCATTTCAGAAGTTCAGGGAAGTCTCCTGTAAAGGCAAGTATATACTATTAGAGGTTACACAAGAACTCTGTTTTCCTGATGGCTGTGCTGTTGTAGAAGGCAATGAGTTAAACAATGGTGAACCTGTTATTGTGTGATTGTACCCACCCAGCACCTTAAGTCCTGCAGCAAACTACCACACCTGGTTCCATTATACTCATTTCATCCCGTCAGTCATTCACATGCTATGCAGCTTGACTGCCTGCACCAGTAATTGTTAGCATTGCTAAAATTATCAAACCTTTGTCTGCTTCATCCTGGGAACATGCTGAATCCTGTTAGTAAATATTGCTAAGAATATATATATATATATATATATATATATATATATATATATATATATATATATATATATGTGTGTACACATGTATACAGATACTGAGAAAGCACCTATTCCATGCAAACATGTATTCACAGCAAACAAATCTTATATGTTGTACTACGGTGCCTTGTTTACTTCCCACAGTGGATAGCCTGTAAAATAGCCTGCTGATATGACAAGCATAATCTCCCGCCTCAAAAATGTATTCACAGTATACAGACCTTATATATTTTGCTAAGTAGATAGATTGCAAAATATGTTGATGATATGGCATGTAACCCCCCCAAAAAAGTATAGTCACTGTATGTGGCCCTTATAATTTGCTGTACCATATAAAACCCTAACAGTGGATATCACATACAATATCTGCTTACTGCATAGTAAAGCACCCAGTTAACCCAAACAGCATATTAACTGTTGCTATGGTCACTAAAATTTGTAGGCAAATAGATGAAGCATGATAAACCATCATGATATACATAACATACCCCTGGGAGACATGCCTACTAGTTTATCATGCCCCCTAATAACTTATTTGTTCTTTTAATGGAAAATATCCACCTTACCAGCAAAACATATATATTTACAACTATAAGAAGTTTCACAATGGTTATCATAGTATTACATGACTCGAAGAGTACCAGCAACCAAAATGACAGTGTCAAGCCAAAATACACAAATTTAAACCTATTTGACAAACTACATTGGCAAATGAGACCATACCTCTCAACCTCTTAGAGTAAGAAACCTGGACAAAGCCATGAAAAAAGTGCTACAAATAGGGACACTTTTTAAATATTGCTCTTACAAACTTAGAAAGTTGATAGAATAACAGGTTTTGCATTAGCATGAATTTTCTGAAGGCTATGAAGTCAAAAACTAAAATATCTGTCATTATTTTCTAACTTCAATCTTTAATGATTTGCCACTAATTTTCCAGAAAGCCACAATTTTATGAAAAAAGCAGATAAAAAATATAAGGCAAAAATCTGGACATTCTGCAATACAGTCGAGAGGTATGAATGAGACCTCCTGTCATGAATGACTCTCAATCACTTAATTCTGTTTTCATATAATGGAGCCATAATGAGCTGTATTTTCATGACACTCATCACATTCTCAAATTCTGAAGGCAGATGAAGTGGTAGTCACATGCATTGCAATGCACAACTAACCAGTGAATGCCTGTGCTGCATAAGATTCACAGTCATGCATGCTTAAATGAGTTGTGCCATTTTGATTTTTCATTTAGCATTTGGTTACAAACACAGGCCTACTAAATATTGTGTATAGATAAAATATTTCTTTATCTCCTTCCTACCCACTTCTGGAAGTGGCTTCTGAGGACATATGATGGTCCCTTCAAAAAAGTGGATGCATGGTTTATCCTTGGCCTCATTCTGGGAAAGGGAAAAGGAATCCAGCAGTCTAGCTACCAATGATGACGGTGCTATGATGACCTGAAGTGATGCTGTCCTTAAAGTTTACAGGAGTAGGAAGCTAAATTATGAAGAGAACACCCAAAAAAGATGTACTCTAAGTGTGATTTTTGAAGTGAAACTTCATTAGGCATGGTAGTGAGAGTATGTAGTGAAATGGAAAAGTGAAACGGAAGTGAGCCACTGCAGGACGGTGGCACTGTTCAGCGGCCGACTGCTGACGAACTAGGAGTCCAGAGGAAGCTACTCTGCTGCAAGACACACACACAGCTCTAAAAGAAAAACAGGGTGGTGCTCTATTACGTTGATCCACAATCTTTAAATGACCCACAAATAAGGAAACAGAAGGAAACAAAAAAGAATGCGCATGGATGCCATGCTCAGTAGAACTGAAACTTCTGTAAGGAAATGCAAAGGAAAGCAAATTGTACAGTACAGTATAAGCTCCGTCACACTTCCTTACACAAGTTTCATTTCTACCGAGTATGGCATCCATGCACATTCTTTTTTTTTTTCACAGTGAAGAAATCTCTAGGCACAGCTTGAGGCAAGGTTAGTCTCCCAAGCCTGTTGAAGCACAGCTGAATTTTCTGCTGTTAACCTACAGGCAATTTTTAAGGTAAAACCTTTATCAATTGCAGCCTTGTAATACATTGTATATACATATTTATCTATTTATCTGACAGACCCAAGGTGGTATTTATACTACTAGAGGAAATTTGGTCAGCGCATCAGAAAACTTCCTGTACTCTCTTCTAATAAGTGCCATGGTATCTTTTACATCCACCTGAGCTACCACCAACTCAAGCAGATGGGGCCTTGGTTTAACAACATCACACTCAGGAGTGCAGCACCCCCATCCCACAACGCTGAACTGCAGTGTCTGCAATCCATCTACCTGGTGTGGAAATAGAGCTTGCAGCATTCTGCATCAAAGGCAAGTGTGCTACCTGTCCTGATTTTTCTAGAGTGGATTGCAGATGGCCCCAGGCTGATAGCTCCTCTCAGTATCCAACACTTAATACTGAATAATTTGTGCCTCTGTGAGGCATCAAAATACTTTTTGTCTTAATTTAAAACAAAAAAAAGAATGTGTATGGTCGCCACACACAGCAGAAGTGAAACTTCTGTCAGGAATTACAAAGGAAAGCAAATGGTACAGTACAGTACATTATCAGCTCCTTCGCACTTCCTTACAGAAGTATCACTTCTACCATGCATGGCGACTGTCACTTTTCTTATGTGCATTAAGAAGACATTGAGGCTTGGGTGTTCATTTAAGTAGTTTATTGTATACAAACACATCAGGATGGATATCAGGAGCATTGAACTTAAACGAATTATCTAACTAACTGATTATGTGCTTGCATTCTCTCACTCTGGCTGCTCACTCAAAATGGCACTCTAGCTTGCACATGCTCAGTACCTATATGCATGTGCTGACTCACTGGAAAGCTTCTTAAAGGTATATCACACATACTGATCTACATCCTCCGTTTTTACTGAGCTGTGTCATATAAACAATGACATTTCAATTGGCATGCAATTATACAAACATTAATAAAGAAAAACAACAGTCATGTCCAGGTTGCTGTGTATCTGGAAGTAGGTTTCAAGATGCGACCTGATCTCGTGACATAATAGTTAGGACTGAGTTTAGCAACAGGGACAGTCACTGGGGAATGTTCTGCTTGAGGAGTCTCAGGGATTTTCTCAGGAATTGGGATTGCTGATGGAATGTCCTCGGGAACAGAAACATTGGACACGTTACTCTGAGAACTAGAGTCTTTGTCACAGGCAAGATGCTGTAACAATGGTTAAGACACTGGTAACAAATGCTTCCAAGTTTGTCTGAATTCCATTCCTTGTGATTCCACAATGTAGATCGCAGCTCTTGACACAAACTTTTCACTAATCTGTTGCAATTGGAACCTTTTGACATCTGCATCCTCACTATCTCCCCTTTTTTCAATGAACTGAGCAGTTTGCTGTTTCTTTCATAGTAAGACTTCTGGGACAAAAGCATTTACAACAGTTGAGCTTTTACTGCTTTGTTGTTTTTAGCACTTGGAACCAATAAATTACTGCTGATTGGTAACGTGGTTCTGGTTTGTCTCGACATAAGTCTTTGGGCAGGTGAACCAAGATGCTTATCACGAGGAATGTGTCTGAGATTTAACAAGTTGAGAAAAACATCGGTATTGTCATGTCTGGATTTCTCTAACAGCTGTTTTGCACTTAAAACTGCACATTCAGCCAAGCCGTTTGACTGAGGCATTCAGGACTACTCATAATATGAACAAAGCATTTCTGCAAATCTCTTGAACTGCTGACTTGTAAACTGTGCACCATTGTTAGAAATAACTCTGTTCAGACTACCATGGACAGAAAAGTGTCGCTTCAATTTAGAAATGAAAGTACTGGAAGTTAGGTTGGGAAGTAGGTCAATCTCAAACCAATTTGAATAAGTGTCTACTAACACCAAATAATGTTGACCATTCCACTCAAAGATATCTGTGGCTACTGCTGATCAAGGTAGTTCAAGAATGTGACTTAACTGAACTGGTTCTTTCTGCAGATGCAGCTTTGTACTATTACATACTGAACAAGATAAAAGTACTTTCTCAATATCTCTTGACATAGAGGGCCAAAATACTAGACCTTGAGATCTTCTTTTGGTAGAATCAGTTCCTGGGTGGCCATGATGCAAGATCTGAATGTGCTCTTGTTGCAAGTGATTACTTTAATACCATTGTCTGACAAAATCTCATCTCTGTATGGAAAATATGGTTGCATGTCTAGTGGTAAACAAGATTGCTTTGATGGCCATCCTCGACTGATAAAGTGGTTGAGCTTCTGGAGAATTGGATCTGAAGCTGTGTGAGTTCTGAGCTCATCAAGATGTGTGGAAGAAAAATTTCTCACTTCCATGACTTCAAAATCAAGATGCTCATCGTTATCCTGTTCTGTGTTTTTTCTGGGTGAGCCGGATAAAGTATCAGCAAAATAAAGAAGTTTGCCTTTTGTGTAGACAAGATTGAATTCGTACTTTTGCAATTTGAGCATCATGCATTGCAGTCTAGCTAGAGCTGTATGCATATGCTTTCTCAAAATAGTAACTAAATGTTGGTGATCAGTTTTGATCTGGATGGATCGACCATAAATATAATCATGGAACTTTGAACATGCAATCACATTTGCCAAAAGCTCTTTCTCAATCTGTGTAAGAGTTCTTGATGTATGGGCTACTGGTCTACCATCTTGAAGAACAACTGCACCTAGATCAAACTTAGGAGCATCACAGGAAAGAGTAACTGGTTTGTGAATATCCTAGTAGCTGAGAGTTGGTGGGGTAGCAATTTTCTGTTTCAGGACATCAAATACTCTTTGGTGCTGTTCTCACCATGATCAAATTACATCTTGTGTGTCAGCCCTCTGAGGGGTGCTGAAACTTGTTTTGAATCTGTAATTAGCTTGCCTAGATAGTTGGCCATGCCAAGAAAACGTTGTAGGGCTTGAACATTTTCTGGAGCTGGCATAGAAAATTGCTGTTTGCTTTGAAGGATCTGGTCGTAAGTGTGAACTGGTAAACAAGTGACCAACATAAGTAACTTCTTGTAGCCTGAACTTGCACTTCTGAGGATTCAGCTTAAGATTCACTTCACTTGCTCTTTCCAGAACTTTCCTGAGGTTTCTGTCATGTTTGACTTCACCATTGCCTCCTACCAGAATATCATCTACTGCAATAGCACATGGATAAACAGAGATAATTTGCACTATTGCACAATGAAAGACTTCACTGACAGAATTTATTCTAAATAGCATTCTCAGAAATCTGTATGTTCCAAATGGGTTACCAAATGTGATTAACAATGAAGATTTTTGGTCAAGCAAAATTTGCCAAAATGAACTCTTTGCATCTAAGACAGAAAAACTGTGACATTTGGCATGAGGGCAGCAACCTCTTTGACTGTATGCATTGGATGATGAGGCCTTTTTAATGCTTTGTTCAGATCTCTTGGATCAATACAAATTCTGATATCTTCTGAGCTTTTCTTATGAGCTACTACCATGGAAGATGCCCATTCAGTAGGTTCTTCTACTGGACAAATTACTCCTAGCTGCACCATTCTGTCTAGCTCGGCTTTGACTCTGCTCTGCATAGCTACTGGAACTTTCCATGCTGGTCTGATAACTGGGCTGACTTCAGGTTCTAACTTCATGGAGTACACAACTAGTAGTTTTCCTACAAAAATATCATAACATCACAAAAAATAGTTTGGGCAAAATTTGAGCTGTTGTCATTCAGGCTTACATGGTGAACTTCTGTATTAAGTGATAGCAGTCCCATTTTCAAACTGTCTCTAAGGTCTAATAATGATTGCATCTGTCTCTTGACTATAAAAAACTGTAAGTCATAGCAGTCATAGCTGTTCCCAGAAGAATAACATGAAAGCAGTACTGAGCCTTCAGTTTGAATCTCTTCACCACCATAAGCAACAAGCTTTGCACACCTTGTTAAGTCAAACTGCTCTGCAGCTTTTACTCTAGCAAATGTTTCTGCTGACATAACATTGTATTTTGAGCCAGTATCTACTTTGACCTCTACGGGACTCCCATTAATCCAAAAAGTACAAAAGATCTCATTCTATGCCCACAAATCTACTGCATTAACTATTTCACCAAGAACAGACACACCATCAACATAAAAAGTAGGGTTGCAGCTTTCTAATTGATCAAATATCCTGTTGGAATGCCCTGTTTTAATAAAAGGATATGCCTTATTTTATTTACAAAACCTTTTGAAATGATTCCACTTATTGTGAGAATGACAGTGCTTACCAAAAGCTTAGGACTTTTCTCTTTTGGGTTCATGATTTCCACCACAGTTATGACAGTTGACTATGAAGTTGGGTGGGGACACATTTTGACTTGGTTGACTCACCCTTATGCTCTGGAATTTGCTGGAAAGACTCAGGGTTTCTGAGGGGCTTTTACAGGACCTGCAGTAGCTGCCATGTGCTTGGGCCTGTTTCTTTTAACCATGTGCTATATACTATCTGCATGAGCTTTGTCACTGTGCCTTCTATAGCTATTCTCATTTATAAGCATACCTGTGTGCTTTTCTGTAAGCTCGTATAACTAACAAATCTCAGTGGCCTTATTTAAAGTTAAATCACTGTCTTGAAGCAAAATCTTCCTCACTGTGTCATTATTAATAATAAACACAAGCCTGTCTTTTATGAACTCATTTCTCAAATCACCAGATCTGGACGTTTATATGTATTTCTCAAGTCAGTTATATGTGCTGCAAAAGTTTTGCCAGGCATTTGATCCCTTGTGTAAAATAAGTACCTTTCCATTGTAATATTCATTTGGGGGTAACACATTTCTTTAAATTTATGTTTTAAGCACTCTGGGCCTTCTCTTGTTTCAGCCGGTACCACTATATGACGGTGTTGCCCCTCCCCTGCAAACACAGCAAGTGCATGCACAAATGAACACGCTCTTTCAATGTATTCTGAACCAGCTAGATTAAGCAGAATAAATGCTTTTATACGTGCATCTTTGTCAGAAAAAGCAGCCTGTATGAAAATATTGTATTCCTGTTCAAGCACTCTCCAATTTTCTGCAATATTGTTATCAAACACAAGGGGTGCGGGTCTGCAAAATCCTTCTGTCATGACTACAGATTATAGTACAACACAGTGCAAAATGCTCCTTGTAATTATGTATGAACATTCACACACACACCAGGTACTTGTAATGACATTCAAATGCACAGTAAACTCTTTAAAATAATGTACTCTGCGAAATATGCTTTGAAATAATTTTTCTTTGTGAAATATGCTTTGAAATGACTGTACTTTGTGAAATAACTGCACTCTAATACTGCACACACTTGCAAACACTTTGCATACTTCAGATACTTTGAATAGCTTTAGTTAAAAAAGTAGCACATAGCAAAAAATATGGTAGTTTTCCCTCCTTTGTACATTTTATGCAATTCAGATATTGTTTCAAACATGTTTGTAATTATTTTGAACATTTTTATTAATATGTTGCAGTTTCAGACATTTCATTTAATAAGAAATTTGTTCTGAGCATTCTGACTGCTTTGTTTTATATTTATAGCAAAATAAATCATTTAACCAAGTTTTAGTACCTGGAATTTGTTTCTGACCTGTTTGGCGAGTCGTTTGAGCAGTAGGGATGAACCAATCCTATATATTCCTTCAACTTTAACCAGTTGCCTCATGGCTGTAACTCTGGATCCCATTCTGACAACATATCACTTTTCTTATGTGCATTAAGAAAACGTTGAGGCTTGGGTGTTCATTTAAGTAGTTTATTGTACACAAACACATCAGGATGGATAGCAGGAACATTGAACTCAAACAAACTGACTGGCTAGATACTTGCATGGTGTCACTCTGGCTGCTCACTCAAAATGACACTCTAGCTTGCACACGCTCAGTACTTATGTGCATGTGCTGATTCACTGGAAAGCTTCTTAAAGATATATCATGCACACTGATCTACAGCGACCACTCACATTCTTTGTTTATCTTCAAAATAACTCCATAATCCTCAAGGAGGTATTATTAATAATGTGGGCACTTTCATATTTTAGTTTATCAGATGCCACATCTGTACAGCAAGAGGTATCACAAGTGGTAGGAATGACTGGCTGCAAGATAAGATAAGTATCATAACAACAACAACATTGCTGTCTACCTTAGAGTTCAGTGTATTTTAATGGCATGTCCCATTTATGTCATTTTTCACAGTGTATGTCCGCTCCACAGGTCTGCTGAATGAGGAATAGGAAGACTGGCAGGCCCAGACACCTTCACTGCCACTACCCAGCCCCCCCCCCCAGTTGTGGCTTGTGATATTGTGATAGAAAAGATGATGGAGTTGTGGGTGGCTTACTAGTGAGAGGTGAAGTACCCTTTCAGGTGGACACCTGTGTCGTGCTGTTGGTTAATATGTCCCGCTGTTGGTTAACAAACCACAGCTGCAGCAGATGGTTGAGGCTGCAGTGGAGTATGCAGTCAAGTACCTGGTTAGAAAATGTCTTGGCCATATAGAGGCTAAACCGCAGTGAATTACAAATTTACTGGAATAGCATACCCCAACCACTAGTACCCAAAGTTACAGTATCATTTGGCAGCGCCTCATGGAACATCAGCCTATGATCATTTTTTGTGAGTAGCCATCTAGACCACCTTGATAGCCCAGCTGTGGCCAGCATCCCTACTAATCCCATCTAAGACTCTGTCTCTATGAAAGGAATATTTTTATTTATAAATGTGTTGTAGATCTGAAATGATCCTTTCCTAGTGTGCCCTGCCCCATACCATGTGCATTGTCCAGTGGCGGATCCAGAACAGATATGGATGGGGGAGCTATTGTCAGGTGAACATTAGCTGTACTTGTTACTCAGTTCTGCCATTCTAGGTTAAAGAAAAATGCAGCCCGCCTTTTCTCTTGATACTGATAGGTGCAGAAATATTAAGTTAACCACTGATTTCCACAAAAACAGTAAACGTATTCCACAAATTCAGCTGTGAACAAAAAAGTTTTAAAATTAAGAACTTAAAATCTAGCTTGACAAGGAGGAAAGGAAAGGAAAAATTGTAGTGCAGTTTGAGGAAAGGGGATGCACATATCCTATGAGTAATGGAACTTCACATCATTCTCTGTTTTGTTCAGAAATAGAATTAAGTTAAACACTGTTTTTTTACAAAATCAATAAACAGGAAGCTTATTGCATTAATGATGCTATGAACAGAAATATTGTTAGATAATTTAAAGAATAAAAAAAGCAAGGAAATTAAAGAGAAACATGGAATTCAAGAGGAAAATGTAGTCCTAGTTAAGGATAATAAAAAAGTGTTTCCAGGCAGCTCAGCAGAATGATTCACGTGGCAATGTGATTAGTCAAATTACTTTTATTCCACGAACAGAAAGTAAAATTGAGTTCCAAACAGGTTCAAATAAAACTGAGTTCCAGGCAGGTTCAAAGACAAATGCTAAACACAAGCACTTTCGCTCGGAATATTCCGAGCTTTCTCAAGTGAAATAATTCAATACTTGCAACCTCTGCTTAAATAGCACCTGGTTGATTAATTAATTGATTTCTGTTTGCAACATTAAAAAGACAGTTCCTATTTAAATCAAAAGGACATCTAAAATTCAGGTAAAATGAATAAATAAATAGCCATTCATCAAAGATCCAAATATTAAATACAACAGTATGTGTTAAAAATCATAAAATCATCAAAATTACATATTTTACATATAGTTTAAAGAACCAAGTGATTTAATACATAAAACGTTTCATTTACTGTTTTGCGGAATAATTTATGAACAATGTGGTTCAAACTGCTATGATTTTCCCAGAATATCAATTCTTTTGGAATTCAAACCTTTGAAAAATTCTGGAAGCTGCTCTAAAAAATGTAATAACAGACGAAGGGGACTAGGGAATGTGACCAAATGAAAATAGAAAATAAAAAATAGAAAATAGAAATAAAAAATCCCCAGTAAACCACAGTCATAGCCTTGCCCTTCTTAACCTTAACACCGAACTGATACTTATAGTATCATTTAGTCCAGGTGGCTTTCCTGCATCTAGCCTCAACTGCCATATGAGCTCCCTGTATTCCAGAGTAGCTTCCCAGTCCCCTCCCCTGACATCAGGGGTGACCTGCTCAAGAACTATAAACTTCAACTTTAAGTTAGGGCAGCTGAGAGAGTGCTTGTAAAAAGCATTATTTTCTTTTTTCTTCTCTATGTCATAAAAATGTTCATAGAGCCCCTTTCTTAATTCCCTTTCAGTTTTCCCTACAGAAAAACTTGAGCAGGTTATGCATTGACTTAAGTAAACTACCCCCTTAGAACCACAAGAGAAAGAACCATGTGGTTGGATATTAAATTTTCTTGATTTAAGGTATAGATTGGGTTCGTTCAAAATTGCATGACACTGGCTGCAGGCTCCACATTTATGAGTCCCTCTGCGTGGTTGTTGCCTGCTCTCATACATCTGTGGTCTCCTCTCAAACAACTCTTTAAAATTAATACCTCTCTTCCTAATAAATTTTGGCTTGGAAGGGAAGTTCTGTTTAAGATCCTCATGAGATGTGAGAATTGACCAATATTTTGAAATCACCCTTTCTATCTCCAGGGCGTTACTGGAGTATGTGTAGATAAAATTATTGCCTAATTGGTCTACGCTGGGTGCCAAAGATGGAGTTAAATTAGTTAAGCCTTTACCAAGAAGTGGTGCATAGGAGGAGTCCTTTAACGCCCGTACCTCTGCTGTTAATGTTATCAATAGATCCAAGGGGTACCCACGTTTAAGGAACATAGAGTGTAGCGTTGCAATTTCTTTGTTAAAATCTTCAAACTTACTACACATCCTGGAAGCCCTAATTAACTGCCCCTTAACTATTCCTTTTTCTGATAAAAAGGATGTAAACTGTTGTAGTGCAGTAATGAGTTGGAAAAAGTGGGCTTCCGGAAAATCTTAGATTAAATACCACCAGTTGTCTGGTCCTTATAGACAGTGACATCCAGGTAGTGGAGTTCAGTGCTGCTAACAGAATGTGTAAACCGAAGAAAGTTGGTAGTAGTATTTATATAGCTCAAAAATGCAGCTAGCTCGTTCGCGGTACCTCCCCAAAGGATGCAAATGTCATCCAAATACCTGCGATAATAAACCAGGTGTTGTTCCCAAGATGGTGTAAAAATGTGTGTACGCTCCCATCTATGGAGGACCACATTAGCATAGAGAGTGGCACAGGAGGCTCCCATAGCCACCCCCCTGCGTTGTTTAAAAAGTTCCCCATTAAAAAAGACAAATTTGTTCTCAAGTACTACCCTCATCAGGTCCACAACTAGGTTGGTTAAATTATTACCCAGATTGGTCTCCATATTGAAGAAATCCCCAAACCAATCAAGACCCGTGTCATGCGGGATACTGGGGAACAGGTCCTTGATGTCAATTGTGACCATTAACAACTCAGGTGAAAATTTGTCCAGTGGGATAGTTTTAAGAAACTCCCATGAATCTTTACATACGTGGTCCAACAGGGGTACAAACTGTTTTGTTATGTGATCAATAAATTTCCCTAGCAGCTGAGTTATACTTCCTGCACCTGCTACTATTGGTCTAAAAGCAAGGGGATCTATCCCTTTATGGATTTTAGGGATGCCAAATAATACAGGAATCCTGGGTTTGTTAACATAAAGGTAGTTATAAAGCCTTTCATTTATGGCACCCTGCAGTAGGCAATCATAAAGTAAGTATTTTATTTTAGAAACAGCAATGTTGTATTCATTGCGGGAAATTAAAGTGTATTGTTCATCATCCTGCAACACGTGATGTATGTGAGCCTCGTAGTTAGAATCATACATTAACACAACGCCCCCACCCTTGTCCGGTTTCATGATCCTTATGCCTTCCTTTCCCAAAAATTTAATCAATTCAAGCTCCTCGACACTGATGTTACTGTGCACCAGGCTTGATTCATTGGCGGGAAGCTTACGAAGGTCGTACTCAACTAGATCTTCAAACAACTTAACCACCGGTTGTGTGTGGGGGGTTTAGAGTGCTTGTTCTAGCAAGCCCTCGATTATTGCATGGTTTACCCTTAAATAAATGCATAAGGTTCAAACCCCTGGTAAAAAGTTTGAGCTCAACCAACATGGATGGTAAATCCCAACTTTTACTGGGAAAAAAATGAAGCCCTCGAGTAA
This sequence comes from Protopterus annectens, assembly GCF_019279795.1. Taxonomy (NCBI): domain Eukaryota; kingdom Metazoa; phylum Chordata; order Ceratodontiformes; family Protopteridae; genus Protopterus; species Protopterus annectens. Next base: position 437,695,922 of record NC_056738.1, on the reverse strand, counting down.
AGACCTCAAATGCAATATTATCCACCCCAAAATCTGTGTAGTTATAAATAGTGTAATCATTCCTTGTGAATATGACACAATTTCCTTCTTTTGTTTGCACAATATTGTCAGTACAATCAGGGTTTTTAAAAACAGTGGGGTTTGAGTCAGTTGTTATATCCCCTAATGGTGCAAAATTAGGGACTAATGTTGTTTGTTGCTCCAAGCACCAGGTGGTTTTTGGTGCTTCTGCCCCCATACCCCGGTTCTCCCGGGGTGTTGGTGAAAATCCTGATTAGAGAATTTTCTCCCTTTCTCCGCAAGCCTTTCACTTCTGCGAGGAGGGTCGTCCATCTCGTTAAGGAAGACATCACCCCTCACATTGCTGTTAACAGTTTCTTGCCCATGCTCAACCCTAGTTTTATTAATGGAGTATATGTAAAATATGTAATTTTGATGGTTTTATGATTTTTAGCACACAATGTAGTATTTAATACTTGGATCTTGGATGAATGGTTATTTATTTATTCATTTCATTTGAATTTTAGATGTCCTTTTGATTTAAATAGGAACTGTTTTTTTAATGTTGCAAATGGAAATCAATTAATTAATTAACCAGGTGTTATTTAAGTAGAGGTTGCAAGTATTGAATTATTTCACTTGAGAAAGCTCGGAATATTCCGAGCGAAAGCGCTTGTGTTTAGCATTTGTCTTTGAACCTGTCTGGAACTCAATTTTATTTTCTGTTCGTGGAATAAAAGAAATTTGGCTAATTACATTGCCACGTGAATCATTCTGCTGAGCTGCCTGGAAACGCTTTTTTATTGGTCTTGTTTGCTGCCTCACATACTTTTTGGTCTTGCCATTTTTTTCCATGGCTGCAGAAGCGGAGGTTTTCAACCCAGAGGTCACCCCAGGATTATAGAAGGACACCACCAAAGATCTTCCGTTAACTCAAACCGAATTTAATCAGGTTCTTGCGATGTTGACGTTACTAAGAGGTCTTTTGAAAGGGAGTAATGGGGAGGACTCCCTTCCTGCAGGAAACCAGCAATATGCTGCTTTTCAAAGAGGTAAAGTTCCATCTTTTAATGCGGAAGGGCGTAATGGAACACAATCTACGATATTTACTGTTTCAACTAGTTCGGAAGTGCCGAAGGCTCCCAACAACGACCGAAGTGAGCATACCACACGGAGAAAAGTTTCTAAGGACAAACAAAAAGACTTCAATTTTTCCAGCTGGGCGGGCCAGCAATTTGCTTTCCATAAAGGTACTGTCTCTCTAAATACTGCTTCCAAGGTAGAAATTGACTGTGATGAATTCAAGAAAAAGTTGTATTCTTTTAGAAACAATCAATTAGAGATAGACTACCTTAGGGAATGTGTAAATGTTAAGCGCATACCCAAAGGGTTGCGCTTTTATAAATTTCCCAACAACGTTAAATTTGGGACTGCATACTACAAAAAGCTCTGTGATATTTTTGACGGGGCTGGAATTGAGATGTTACAATTAATGATCAATGAATATGAGGCAAAGGCCAAAACTTTGATGGACGAATTGAATGTCTTGAATGAAGCAGTCACTGTTGATAATGATTTTCCAATGATTAGACATTACTATAAAAAAGTTTTTGATGATGTAGATCAATTTTGTGGGAAGGTAATTAACAGAAAAATGCAGAAGTTAGAAAGGGATTTAATGGAATACAGGGAAGGCTTAGCCTATCCCTCTATTAATAAAACTAGGGTTGAGCATGGGCAAGAAACTGTTAACAGCAATGTGAGGGGTGATGTCTTCCTTAACGAGATGGACGACCCTCCCCGCAGAAGTGAAAGGCTTGCGGAGAAAAGGAGAAAATTCTCTAATCAGGATGTTCACCAACACCCCGGGAGAACCGGGGTATGGGTGCAGAATCACCAAAAACCACCTGGTGCTTGGAGCAACAAACAGCATTAGTCCCTAATTTTGCACCATCAGGGGATATAACAACTGATTCAAACCCCACTGTTTTTAAAAACCCTGATTGTACTGACAACATTGTGCAAACAAAAGAAGGAAACTGTGTCATATTCACAAGGAATGATTACACTATTTATAACTACACAGATTTTGGGGTGGATAATATTGCATTTGAGGTCTTTACTCGAGGGCTTCATTTTGTTCCCAGTAAAAGTTGGGATTTACCATCCATGTTGGTTGAGCTCAAACTTTTTACCAGGGGTTTGAACCTGATGCATTTATTTAAGGGTAAACCATGCAATAATCGTGGGCTTGCTAGAAAAAGCACTCTAAACCCCCCACACACACCCGGTGGTTAAGTTGTTTGAAGATCTAGTGGAGCACGACCTTCGTAGGCTTCCCACCAATGAACCAAGCCTAGTGCATGGTAACATCAGTGTTGAGGAACTTGAATTTATTAAATTTTTGGGAAAGGAAGGTATAAGGATCATGAAACCGGACAAGGGTGGGGGCGTTGTGTTAATGTATGATTCTAACTACGAGGCTCACATACATCACATGTTGCAGGATGATGAACAATACACTTTAATTTCCCGCAATGAATACAACATTGCTGTTTCTAAAATAAAATACTTACTTTATGATTGCCTACTGCAGGGTGCCATAAATGAAAGGCTTTATAACTACCTTTATGTTAACAAACCCAGGATTCCTGTATTATTTGGCATCCCTAAAATCCATAAAGGGATAGATCCCCTTGCTTTTAGACCAATAGTAGCAGGTGCAGGAAGTATAACTGAGCCGCTAGGGAAATTTATTGATCACATAACAAAACAGTTTGTACCCCTATTGGACCACGTATGTAAAGATTCATGGGAGTTTCTTAAAACTATCCCACTGGACAAATTTTTACCTGAGTTGTTAATGGTCACAATTGACATCAAGGACCTGTTCCCCAGTATCCCGCATGACACGGGTCTTGATTGGTTTGGGGATTTCTTCAATATGGAGACCAATCTGGGTAATAATTTAACCAACCTAGTTGTGGACCTGATGAGGGTAGTACTTGAGAACAACTTTGTCTTTTTTAATGGGGAACTTTTTAAACAATGCAGGGGGGTGTCTATGGGAGCCTCCTGTGCCACTCTCTATGCTAATGTGGTCCTCCATAGATGGGAGTGTACACACATTTTTACACCATCTTGGGAACAACACCTGGTTTATTATCGCAGGTATTTGGATGACATTTGCATCCTTTGGGGAGGTACCGCAAACGAGCTAGCTGCATTTTTGAGCTATATAAATACTACTACCAACTTTCTTCAGTTTACACATTCTGTTAGCAGCACTGAGCTCCACTACCTGGATGTCACTATCTATAAGGACCAGACAACTGGTGGTTTTCAATCTAAGATTTTCGGGAAGCCCACTTTTTCCAACTCATTACTGCACTACAACAGTTTACATCCCTTTTATCAGAAAAAAGGAATAGTTAAGGGGCAGTTAATTAGGGCTTCCAGGATGTGTAGTAAGTTTGAATATTTTAATAAAGAAATTGCAACGCTACACTCTATGTTCCTTAAATGTGGGTACCCCTTGGATCTATTGATAACATTAACAGCAGAGGTACGGGCGTTAAGGGACTCCTCCTATGCACCACTTCTTGGTAAAGGCTTAACTAATTTAACTCCATCTTTGGCACCCAGCGTAGACCAATTAGGCAATAATTTTATCTACACATACTCCAGTAACGCCCTGGAGATAGAAAGGGTGATTTCAAAATATTGGTCAATTCTCACATCTCATGAGGATCTTAAACAGAACCTCCCTTCCAAGCCAAAATTTATTAGGAAGAGAGGTATTAATTTTAAAGAGTTGTTTGAGAGGAGACCACGGATGTATGAGAGCAGGCAACAACCACACAGAGGGACTCATAAATGTGGAGCCTGCAGCCAGTGTCATGCAATTTTGAACGAACCCAATCTATACCTTAAATCAAGAAAATTTAATATCTAACTGCATGGTTCTTTCTTTTGTGGTTCTAAGGGGGTAGTTTACTTAGGTCAATGCATGACCTGCTCAAGTTTTTCTGTAGGGAAAACTGAAAGGGAATTAAGAAAGGGGCTCTATGAACATTTTTATGACATAGAGAAGAAAAAAGAAAATAATGCTTTTTACAAGCACTCTCTCAGCTGCCCTAACTTAAAGTTGAAGTTTATAGTTCTTGAGCAGGTCACCCCTGATGTCAGGGGAGGGGACTGGGAAGCTACTCTGGAATACAGGGAGCTCATATGGCAGTTGAGGCTAGATGCAGGAAAGCCACCTGGACTAAATGATACTATAAGTATCAGTTCGGTGTTAAGGTTAAGAAGGGCAAGGCTATGACTGTGGTTTACTGGGGATTTTTTATTTCTATTTTCTATTTTTTATTTTCTATTTTCATTTGGTCACATTCCCTAGTCCCCTTCGTCTGTTATTACATTTTTTAGAGCAGCTTTCAGTATTTTTCAAAGGTTTGAATTCCAAAAGAATTGATATTCTGGGAAAATCATAGCAGTTTGAACCACATTGTTTATAAATTATTCCGCAAAATAGCAAATGAGATGTTTAATATTAAATCACTTGGTTTTTAAACTATATGTAAAATATGTAATTTTGATGGTTTTATGATTTTTAGCACACAATGTAGTATTTAATACTTGGATCTTGGATGAATGGTTGTTTATTTATTCATTTCATTTGAATTTTAGATGTCTTTTTGATTTAAATAGGAACTGTTTTTTTAATGTTGCAAATGGAAATCAATTAATTAATTTACCAGGTGTTATTTAAGAAGAGGTTGTAAGTATTGAATTATTTCACTTGAGAAAGCTCGGAATATTCCAAGCGAAAGCGCTTGTGTTTAGCATTTGTCTTTGAACCTGTCTGGAACTCAATTTTATTTGAACCTGTTTGGAACTCAATTTTATTTTCTGTTCGTGGAATAAAAGAAATTTGGCTAATCACATTGCCTAGTTAAGGATAACACAACTCAATAATTCTGCACAGTTTCACAACACGCATCAGTGAGTTGCAAACCCAAAGTCAGTGCACACGAAAGGTTTTGAGCCTATGGAACCAAAGCCTTAGCAAACCAGAAGTCTCAGTTTGTAAGTTGTTGCCCCAAAGTCACACCACACCACAGTTGCTGTTTATATAGTGTAGACCCAAAGTGATATCAAAGTCATTTGTAGGATGTGGAATTAAACTCACAATTCATGCTCAACCCAAAAAGACCAAGCCACTAATTTTTTTCCCCAAGCCCCTCTCTTATGAATAAAACAAAATTTAAAATGTGTTTTCTTGATAATACAACCATTGAAGTCACTTTTCATAGCAAGCTATTGGAGTGACAGTGGATGATAATCTTACATATGACCTGCATATACAAAATTGCATAAGGAAAAACTCATCATAAACTTGGGATGCTTTACAGAGCCAAAAACATTCTCACCAACACAACTAAAACTATTCTTGCTACTACTGATCTCCTCCCCACTTTTCTTTATGGTGCTCCCATCCTTACTAGCCTCCAGGCTTCACAAAAATTAAAACTTGAACAATGCTGTAACAAAGTTGCTAAATTTGTAGCACATACACCATTCAGAGCCCACCACTGTATAGCAGTGAAAAGCCTAAATTGGTTAGAACTACCTTATCAACTAACATATAGACAACTTCTTACCACCTACACAACTATGTTCCCAGTCATTCATTTTGATCCAGTAACCAAAAACTCCTGTCTGATGTAGAGCGGTGAGGAACAGAGATTTTTTAAGACCTCAAACTGAACATCTTTTATTTGAGCAGTATGAAACAGGGGCAAGAGTTGCACAATGTATGTTATCAGTTCTGTAAATATCTGAATAAACATGCACTTACAGAGGAATTTATTACCTTCAGGTGAATGCTTATGTCTGGTTAACTAAAGGTTCTAACAATGTGTATCTAGGATGTACAGTTTCCAAGTTATAACAATTTGTTTGAGAAAGTTTAGCAAAAATATAATTTGGGGGATGTCTGCATTAAAATATAGTATAATGAATATGAATGCACTAACTATTATCACAGTAAAGAATACTTATTACTGATAACATTGCTATTTTATGTAGTTTTAATAACGGCTTGGAACCCTGGCTAAGGACTCAACTCTATAGCTGTGTCAGTGAAGAGTCTTTTTGGGGATCTGGAGAAAGAGGGAGAAACCAGCCCCAGACTGACTGCGATCTCTGTGTGCTCTTAAGGGAAATTGCACTTTACCGTGTGTGTACTTGTCATCCTCCCAATGTGTACATCCCTCACTGGTGCTAGTGGTGAGGATTGAGGCTGCAGTAGCCTTTAAATTATAAGGGTTATGTTTTGCTCACGACACAACAAACAGTCAGCTTCCAAAAGCTCTGGCTCATTGTTACACTTCTACTCTGGCTGCTGATTGGTTAGTCCTGAGGAGAGAAGATCAGCAGTTAGAGTGGAAATTTTTCAGTAATTTATCATCACATTGTGAAGGAGTAGTTTAGATGCTTCACAAAAATAGTAGCTAGCACTTAGGTCCATTTCTAGTCGATAAGTAACCTTTTCTCACAGAAAATGTAATTATGCTATATGTGTATTTGTGTGTGTCTATATACATATGTATGTGTGTGTGTGTGTGTGTGTGTGTGTGTGTGTGTGTGTACATACACACACACACACACACACACACACACACACACACACACACACATACACTCTATATAAAAAAGAAACGTTTTACTTTTATTTCTTTTAGCAATTTTGGCCCTTTAAGAACCCCAGTATTTCTTTAATATCTGAAGTGTTTTGTCAGGGACCACTATGTCTAGCTTTGGCTAATTTGGGGGCTTATTTTGGGGACAAAATACACTGCTTATGTAAACCTTTGTTTATTTAAAGCAAAGTTTTATGTAGGGAAGCCTTTTATTTGGGCAGGGTGTACATCAGGTTATGTAGTCTTTGCATTCATGCTGTGACAGCCTAGTGCCTGCCATTTTTTTTCTGTCAAACTAAATTTATTCTTAAGAGGTTGTTAATAGAGATTTATTGTGTTGCTTATGTATTACAGTGTTTTGAGGACTTTGTATGCATGTGAAAGTGTAAGCTTGCTGTTGGTGCAAACTGATAACTTACCTTCCTACAAACTCTTTCCAGTATTTCTGACCACACCTGTAGCATCCTCCTCAGTCACAGCATGTCACCCTGCTACTGAAGCTCCAACTTCCATAGTTCCTAGAAAGAAAAAAAACTTACTAGAGAGCCCTTGGTGAGTCTGTGGGCTCACTGTTCACCTCAGTTCATGTTGAGTGACTCTGTGCTGGCTAGCAGTGTTCCGCAGACCACTCACTTAACCTCTCTGTTTTCTTCTGGTGTAGTCCTTTCAGCCAGCATGAACCAGGCATCAGCCATGTCCTCTTCAACTTTTCCAGTGTCTGAACCAAGCAGTGGAGAACCATCTTTACTGAGGCACAAGGACGGATGCTGCTGAATCTGTTTTGGAGGGATAGATATTCCTTCTACAAGTTGGTAACTGCAGATCCTTTACAGAAAAAAAAGTTGAAAATTGTTCCTCAGAAGACATGTCAAGAAATTGTTACAGTCAGTCCTGCTGCACAGAATTCAGTACCTGTAAATCAGGTTAGTGGAAGAAATATTCCTGAGGACGACAAGTCAGATGATTCTGACATAAACAGAGACAATCTTTATCTCCTGCAGATTCTCAAGCCTATAACTGTGATGCTGTGGAAACATGGTCCTCACAATTTCCTTTGGAGGAATTTTTCTTTTCTCAGATTATTGCCTTAATGAATGAGGTATTTTTTTATGAGACCAAATGGATGTTCCCTCTGAACTAAAAAGATGGTATAATATGCTGCTAGTGGATTTGCCTCATTCTGTGCCTATTCCTCCTCTTGTGCCGGTCATGGATTATGTACATAATGCTGCCTGTACCAGCTCTGAGTCACAACCTTCAGTTCCAAAAAACAGATAGACTTTACAAACTTTCTCCAACTAACAAGCACTTGTTTTCTTACCTTATGTCTGACCCTGCAGAAATATCCACATCTATGTAAGCAGGGAACAGGCTCCTGTTGTCATCCAACCCCTCGCCTGTGAACAAGGACAGGAAGTTTTGGACAGATGTGGTAAGACAATTTTTAATTCTTCCACTTTTGTGAATATAATTCTTAACTATCAGCCCCATATGTGGAAGTTTGTACTTTTTTGTATAGACAGTTTGAGAGATCTGGCTACTACTTTTCCTCCTGAATGTAGTGCCTATCTCAAGTCTATTGTTTCCAACATTTTTGATTAGCAAAACATGCCATAAGGAGTACGTATGATTGTGCAGATACTGAATCTAGAGTCTGTGCTCCTGCTTCTGTTTTGAGGAGATATGCCTGGGTAGGGGGAATTAATTAAGAGAGTTTCTAAATATTTTCACCCCCCCCCCCATTACACATCTCCCAGAGCCTTCTCATTAATTTCTAAGAAGCAAAGCATACAATTCCTACCTTCACAAGCTAAACAGGGAAATAAAATAAAAATAGATGGCAGGAGGGGACCAATAAGAAACAAGGATCCTCTCCAAAAAAAGGAACAGTCTACAACTTCAGAATGACTCTGCTGACATTCTTTCCTCCAGCCTCACCCGTCCTGCCCCAATATCGAAAAACCTGCCTTAACAATTGGCTCTGTATAGTCCACTTTGGCAACAGATGGGGTAAGTTGGCACTGGATACAAATACTTCCTTTCAGGGGAGTTCCTCCCCACCCTCAAAACCAAACAGACTTTTTCCTCAAGTTCTTCAGACACCAGGAGTCATAAAACTAGTGCCAGTAAATCAAAGATGCAAAGGTGTCTATTCCAGAAAGGTCCTGGTACTAAATAAAGAGTCTTCTTGGAGACCATTTTCAGATCTTTCCTTCCAAAAAAATCTATATGAAAAAGTACTAATATTTATATTGACTCTTCAGAGACTGTTACTTTTCATTCCTAAGGAAAGCTTTATGGTAACATTGAACCCAGAAGACGGATGCCATCACATTCCTGTAGCCAAAAGTTTTCAGGAAATTTCTCAAATTTGCTGTCTCTGGGTCACATTGTCAGTTTTTGCATTGCTTTATAGGTTATCTACTGCTCCAGGGGTGTTTATAAAGTGTCTAGCTCCAGTCATAGCTCATTGGAGACTGAACGGCATTCACATTTTTCTTTTTCCAGGTGTCAAGAGTCATTAATATGGGTTTCATCTCTTCTGACCAATCTGGGATTCCACAGTGATGTGGTACATCAACAAGCAAAGGGGCAGAATGTTGTACCCTCTATCTAGGCTGGCTAAAACTGCTTGGGAGGTTGATATGCTGCACTTTTTAACCATCTTAGCATTCTTCATTCCACCAGAGCAAAATATAGAGTCAGACAAGATGAGTAGCAGCATCAGGTCAGATCCTCATTAATGGAAATTGAATGAGGGGTCTTCCGGGAACTTGATCCAGTTATAGAGAGCACAAGTAGATCTGTTTGTTTCAAAACTGACAACTCAATACATTTCTCTCCAGGACTTCTCACAGACAAGCCTGAAAAACAGATGGCTTTTCAATCCCATTATGCATTTCCAACCCTTTCACTGATATCCAACCAGGGCAATTCTGAAGATTCAGAAGGACTCTGCACAAATAATTATGGGAATCCCCTTTTGCCCAGACAATATTGGTTCTCCCTTTGTATGTAATTGTCCAAGGAAAACTATCACGTTTCCTCACAAACCCCAGTCTAAAACATCGACAGTTAACTACCTGAATGATTCAATTCTAATTTCTTTTGGGCTTCTCTCTACAGATGATATGCAGCAGGTATGAAAACTTGCTACTAGAAAATCTTATATTGGCAAGTGTAAAATATTTTCTAGTTGGTGCCTAGTCAATAACCAGAGTCCAGTCAGATACTCTGTACCACTGGTGCGCAAATATTTGTGAGTTAGTAGCCTCTGGTCTTTTGTACTCCACGATCAAGGCACATCTTGTGGCTGTTTCAGCATGTCTGCCTAGGGATTCTCCAATTTCTTCAATGATTTTAATGAAACACTTTCTGAAAGGAGTGTTATACCTGAGACCTCCACAAAAATAAGTTGTTCCTTCCTGGGATGTTTATGCTGAAAACGTTAACCACATCTCCTTTTGAGCCAACACATCAAGCAGATTTAAGATTCATTACATGGAAAACTGTTCTTCTCATTGCTCTGACAACTTCAGTAGAGTATCCGAGTTGTAAGCTCTCATGGTAGATGAATCCTACCTTGTCTTCCATAGGGATAGAGTATCATTAAGAACAAATATCTCATTCATGATGAAGTTTGTTTCAGAATTTACTTTGAATCATGCCATCAATCTCCCAGTGATGTATCCTTTAGAAAGCTGATCAGCTATTTATTTCGTATGTTGGGACTAAGAACAGATTATTTCCAGATGGTTGCACTTGCTTATAGCCTTTTGTTACCATGGTAAATCAGTTCTAGGCAGCATCAAGGTCATAATATGAGAGCCTTGTCTTCTTCTTCTATGACATCTTGTAAAGGGGTAGACTCTAGACGTATCTTATAGGCAGTTACATGGTTCCTGTACATACAAGGCCTTACAAACTGTAGTCTTTTTCTAGATTCAGGACTGGCATTGCTAGAACTATTCTCCAAAGGCTCCTAGATGCATATCCTTCCTCCTTCTAGGTCAGATAGTCTTTGGTAATCAACCAATATAGGCTAAAGGCTACAGCAGCATTGGGAATGATGAACATAGCAAAGTTGTGTAAGTTCTATTTAGCCATAACAGTCAGTGTTCAGATTCCTTACTGCTGCAGTAGCCACAGACACCATCCACCCCCATACTTATTATATAGATTTATGGTTAGAAAATAGTTTAGTGGATATTTCTTGTATGTATAGTTCAGGATAAGTACACTACTTTTTAACTTTTGGCCAAGAAAGTCCAGCAGATTTTCCACTCGTCCTGATGATTTTTTTCTCCTCAGGGCTGAGGAGTGGAAGTGTGAGAGAGAACCAGAGCTTTCGGAAGTTGTTCAGTTGTTGTTGTGTCTTGAGCAAGACACAACCCACATAGCCTAAAGTCTACTGCAGCAGTGAGGAATTCGAACATCTACTGCTGTGGGTAAGTGCAACTTACACAACTGTGTTTTATATCTGACAGAAAGCCTCTAACCATTCCCAAACCTTCAGTCTGGAGTATGACTGAGTATGAAAACACTATGTCTACAATAAGAAAAAAATGGTTTTCCCTACAGATTTATCAGACCATAACTTGTTCAATTTATTTAACAAAACCCAAGAATCTCTGATGTAGGAAATAGTACTCAAGTCACTCTGCTCAAAATACTGGACAAAAAGAGCCCCTTGCAGAAATTATTGGACAACTGGTGGATTATTGAAATCTTTACTCAGTTTAGGAATTCCAAAGAAAACTGAAATCCTGGGGGGCATAATTAACTTCATATGAAATCAGATCAACACAAGTATTGTGGAGTAAATCCAATAACATCAAGTCCTCATGTTGGTTAAATCGATGTCTTTTACTTACGTTCTTACACAGATTAGTGTTATTTAAAATATTGTACATTTTCTTTTCATAACTTTGTCCATAATGGCCAAACTGCCCGCCTTGTCATCTTTCATGTATATAACTGATGAATTGTTTTTCAAATTACTAAGTGCATTCCTCTCAGTTCTATTTACATTGCTATCCTTCTTGCTTGGAGTTTACTAAAAATCTATGAAAGAACATGTTCATAAGCTACTTCAAATGCTATAAAGGCAGGCAGCAAAGATAGATTAAAAGTACTCCTTCTAAAAACATGACTACCAGGAACTTCATTACAGTTGTCTTCTGTTGCATCACTCAGAAACATTTTAAATTTAATTTTCTCATGAACATCTTTAATTCTAAAATATTTCTAGTGATATTATCTCTCCTCATTGGTATAAAGAAGAACTCTTTTTGTAAAAAAAAAGTAAATAAATAAATACAAATATCCACTGAAGTGAAGTCATGAGAACTGAAACATACTATTTTCTACATGCAAATATCTCATGAGTCTTTAATGTATTCTTCACCCTCTACCTCGGCTGAAGTTTCATTGCTGATATTTTTCTGTGTTTTTTGATTTCTGAGGCACTCATTAATAATTCTGCAGTGGTTTCCCATTCTTCACCTCCTTACTGTACATCTGTGTGAGCCTCTGTGATGGTGGTGTATATATATATATATATATATATATATATATATATATATATATATATATATATATATATATATATATGTGACGTGCTGAATGTCTGACTGGTGGAATCTGTGTTTTGGACCTGTTTGAGAAACCCTCCTGTTTTATTCTGCAGTATGACTGGAACATCTGGGCAACTGTAGTTCTCTGCTGAATTCAGTGTGCTGTGTGTCACTCTGCAGTTAGTCCCCCCCCCCACCGTCCCTGTTCTTGTCTTGGTGTTAGTGTTGGTGTTTCTGGAATTGCCCGCCCTTCCTGTAAGTCTGTATTTGAACACTCCTCCTGAGTCCAACTCATTTGCTCATTTAACCGAGTACAGTAAGATCATATTCTGAGTCTAGTGTTCACTCTACTTAATACAGAGAGAAGATTTGAGAAGGCCAACCCACTTAGGTTCTTTCTTCCTCTCTCCTTGCACTTTACTAAAAAAAAAAAAATTGCACTTTATTCATCTGCTTTTACTGTATTTGTGTTTCCCCCTACTTTATTTTGCTGCTTTTGCCTCTTCTTAAAAGTACTCAATTTGAATTATTCTGCTGCATTTATTACTGCTGTAGTAGCCTTATTAAATTGTAACTGTTATTCTAAGTATTTTGGTTTAAGCACTTGGGCTTCGTACCAGTTGTTTTACATTAAGGTTTGTGGTCTGCACTGTTGTGGCAGGAGATGTAGCTTACATCCTTCTAAGCTGGGAATTGCTGATTGAAGGCTCAGTTTCTGCTATTCTAAAAATGTATTAGTTCTGGTTTAAGCACTTGGGCTTCAGGCCAGTTATTCTACATTAAGAAGGTTTGTGGTCTGCACTTTTGTGGCAGGAGAGGCTGGATTCTGCCCTTCTGAGCTGGCAATTTCTGGTCGCAGGCTTATTGTGCATACTTATTTGAACTGTTTCTTTCTGAAATTGGTGCACCTTGTTGCTGTAGGATAGGCCAGATTTAGGCCTGCTGAATCTAGCTTTGTTTGTATAACTTGAGCACTGATCCAGGTCATCTTTTTTTGGAGAAGGTTCCCCTGCACCCTAGTGGCAGGAGTGTGCAGTTAGAACTTGTCTGATTGAAGACTGCTGGAGCAGGGCTCAGTTTTGAGCTTTTTTCTGGTTAACTGGGTAACTTGTTTAAATCAGTTTGTTCGTTTTCTATTGTTTTATATATATAAAAATAAATTGCACTTGTTTCGTCTTCTTTTACTGTATTTGTGTTTCTTCCTGCTTTATTACTAGGGAGCATTGACTATAACTCTTATCTGAGATATATAACAATAAGTATCCTTTTCTGTGCATTTAAAGTGTTTTTTTGATTGTATCTGCTTTATTTTCTGAAAAAAAAAAAAAAAACAGCAAAAATATATACTTGTTTCCCACCTTTCTCTGCTAGTATAGTCCAGTTTCCAGGTTAGTGCTGAATTCAGGGCTGTGTTACAAGTCTTTGTGTTTGCCCATACCTTATTTGGATAGAAGAAAGTTTCTCTGTTCAACTGTGAGAGAGGGGAGCTTTGAACAGCCTATCTTTCCCTGGAAGAATGGTGTCAGCCCAGAAATTGGTAGTTTATTGGCCATTTTGGGCTACTTTCTATCTCTTTCATTTCCCTGGTATAAAAACTGCATTTGCCCAGTTTTGTGTGCTGGGCAGCACCGGTTAGCTAGGGTATAACTATTCCCAGCTCCACAAAGTCTCCTCTTCAATTTTTCCCTTGGAACTAGACAAACTTTCAACTTAAGCACTCAAACCATTCATTTCTCAGCCTGGCACTTGCTCAAAACTCATAGCAAGCACTTATAAACCCTAACACTAGACCCCCCCCATACTGTACAGAAAGACAAGGTTCTCTATTCAACCTTACCAGCCAATCAGTAAAACAGTTCACTGTACCTATCCAGGCATGTCCAAATGGCAGTTTCAGGTGTACTCTCCAGTCCAACTGGTGAATCTGGGCATTCTGAGGCAATGTTACAACTGCTTCATGTACACAGACAACCCTCTCCTCCTACCACCAAACACTAATACATGCGAGAGATGCAATTATGCAGCCAAACTGGAGGCTAAGCTCTCTCAACCCAAGACTGGCTCAGACAATCAAGAGAAGGGAAATACTTGCATCACACCATCAGTCTCACATAGACCCATTAAACCAGCACCGGCACAAAACACACATAAATACACGAAAACATACTCAGAGGCTCTAAATAAAAATCTGCAAAAGCAACAGAGACCTCCAAAGCAGGCATCCAAGCAACCTCCATCCCCCAATACAAACCTTGAAACACATACTTCACAAAACCAGTGTACCACACAATCACAGCCCTTAAGGCAAAATAATCTACCCAACACACTAGTAATAGGAGACTCTATAGTCAGGCACACTGATATCCCACTCACTAGGCTGAACAAGGAGAAGGTTACTGTTAGCTGCCTGTCTGGTGCCAAGATCCGCCACATAACACAAGCACTCAGGTCACTCCAGAACAAGTACAAATACGACTCTGTCATTGTCCATGTTGGTGTGAATGACCTGAGTCGTACCTCCCTGAACTACATGAAAAGAGACATGGAATAGCTCTCTGATCACGTAGTCCAGGCAGGTATGACCCTGACCCTGAGTAGCATCCTGCCCTCACCAAGAATGATACCACAGTATAAAGAAAAAAATATCAATTTCAACAACTGGCAAAGTTTCTGGTGTCATTCAAAGGGAATCCAGTGTCTGTCCACTTGGGATGACATGCTTGACAAGCCACGCTGCTTCGCTAGAGACGGCTTGCACCTGTCACCATACTGGCCAAGGCTCATGCCACCCCCATAGTGCCTTTTTTAGGCAAGGCACAAAAGATAAACCCACCACCATAAATAGCACAAGAAACAAAAAAACTGAGGGTAATGCTACTCAATGCCAGAAGTCTAACCCTCAAAATGCATGCACTCGAGGCACTTCTCAATATGGAGAAAATCGATATATGTGCAGTAACAGAAACCTGGTTTAAGGCTCCAGAGAGCACCCCAGCACTACCAGGCTACAACTCATACCATACATTTCAGCCACAGAACCCGGACCGAAATACAAAAAGCGAGGGTGTATCCATATTCATCAAGGATACCCACACCTCCAGGTTAGTGGCACAGCACGATGCTTCAGAGATCATCCATGTGCAACTAACAATGGGCAAAACTGCAATTCAAATTGTAGCTTGTTACAGATCACCCACCATGTCCCAGGACCCCATTCCGCATTTCTGGAAACACTGGGAAACATAAAGGTCCTACCAAACACCCTAATATTGGGTGATTTCAATTACCCAAACATTAACTGGGAGAACTACTCAAGTGCTAACTCCCTTCCCCACATTTCCTAGAATTTATGAACTCAAATGCCCTGGATCAACTGAACAACACTCCCACCACAGGTGACAACATATTGGACCTGGTCATCACCAACATGGGCGACCAGTGTTCCACACCGGAGGTCAACCCCTCGCTGGTTAGATCTGACCATAAACAATTCACTCTGGATACCCACATTCCACCCCCACCCCCGGTCAAGGAAACCACCGTGAAAAACTTTCCAAAAGCAAACTTCACATTACTTAAGACCGAGGTTGCACGTTTCAAAGCCCCCATGCTAAAGGATAATGCTGTCCAAGATGCAAAATCCTTTACTAATGCATTCTACGGGTACCTACAAGAATGCATGGATTGTGCTATCCCAAGCAAAACCAAGACTCACTCCTCCAAGAAAAGGAAACCAGTCTGGTGGACCCCTGCCATAAACAAGCTATACAACAGAAGGAGGAAACTATTACAGAAAAGAGTAAAATCCCAAGAAGGGAAGACATCCCTGATCAGTATCAGCAAGAAACTACGATCCCTCATAAAATCATCCAAGGCTAGCTTTGAAAGAAAAATTGCCAAGGACTGCAAAGATAACCATAAGGCATTCTTTAGCTATGTCAAGAATCTAAGTGGCAATGCTCAGATCTGCTCAGAGTTAGTGCAGAATGGCACAAAATGCACTGAACTGACCGATATCGCCAACATCCTGGCAGACAGGTTCAGTGCAAACTCCACCCCCCTCTCACCCCCAAAAGGGCCCATAACCATACCAAAAGAATGTAGAGCCTCTTAAATCACAGACACTCAGGTTAAAACAGCCATCTCCAAAGCCAAAAACACAGCATCGATCGGACCAGATGGTGTCCCAGGCTGTGTCCTACACGCGCTCAAAGACAAACTAACCCCTCACCTAAATACACTGTTCAAACTCAGCCTCTCCACAGGCTATGTACCCATTGAGTGGCGCACAGCAACTGTTATTCTGCTCCACAAAGATGGAGCCACAACAGACCCAGGGAACTATGGCCCTATAAGCCTGACTAGCTTGGTCTGTAAGGCTATGGAGTGTAAAACCAAGAACGTAACACCCACTAGGGCTGAATCGGCATATAAACATACGGCAACCACAAAGTGCAGTTAAATCCACCAAAAGCAACGTTGTAATAGATAAACTGAAACTGAGTTTTTCAAAATAACAAAACAATATATTTATTGAAGTGAAACACGACTAAGTGCTTTCGCCAGCAATCTGGCTTCCTCAGAGTCGTTCAACTTACATTAAAATGCTCTTTATATATTAACCACTCAAAGCTCATTGGAACAGTTCATAGAACACACCCCCACATATACCAAACCCTGTGACCATAACAATTAAATATATCAACTACTAAAAGTCACATATCTACACAATAACAGCTTAAAAAACATTAAATAAAAAATATATATATAATAATTTGTACAACTCATATATGGTGATGTCATGTGAATATGTTATGTCTCAGATTCATTCCTAATGTTCAAAAATGCATTAATAACACAACCTCTTACATATTTGATAATAAACGCAATAATAATATCAAATTAGCAACCAGATTATATACTGACCATTCCTTTAAAAAACAATGAATAAACATGTAATGCTACAAACATAAAATATAACAAATGTTAGTACCAATAATCATTGTTTCCTATAAAATATTATGGTACTCATTGTACCAACTGGGACCTAAGTTTTAACATGGGTTTGATTGAAATATAGTCGTTCAAACCCGGGGGCCTACAGGCATCCAATCTTAATTGCCATTCCGTTTCTAAAGCCCCCACTTTGTTGACTATATCTCCCCCTTCTCCACAGTCTAAAACCCGTCCTATAACAAAAAATGTAAATTTGTTAAAATTCAAACATTTAGTGCTGTGTAAATAAAGTGCATTGTGCTTGTCCTTCTTCCTTATGGATCTAACATGTTCTGCGATTCTGTCCTGCAACCTTCTAATGGTCTTACCCACATAGTATGCCTCACAAGATGAACATGATGCCAAATAAATTATGTTCTTCGTGCAACAGTTACATTGTCCTGGACAAGAGATGGTGTATATATATATATATATCACCATATATGAGTTGTACAAATTATTATATATATATTTTTTATTTAATGTTTTTTAAGCTGTTATTGTGTAGATATGTGACTTTTAGTAGTTGATATATTTAATTGTTATGGTCACAGGGTTTGGTATATGTGAGGGTGTGTTCTATGAACTGTTCCAATGAGCTTTGAGTGGTTAATATATAAAGAGCATTTTAATGTAAGTTGAACGACTCTGAGGAAGCCAGATTGCTGGCGAAAGCGCTTAGTCGTGTTTCACTTCAATAAATATATTGTTTTGTTATTTTGAAAGACTCAGTTTCAGTTTATCTATTGCAACGTTGCTTTTGGTGGATTTAACTGCACTTTGTGGTTGCCGTATGTTTATAAGGCTATGGAGTGCATCATCATGGAACTCATTAACAGAGACATTGGGAACCTCCAAACACTGGACCCTACCCAGCTCGGCTTTGTTAAGGGCAGATCATGCCTCCTAAACCTGGTGTACTTCTTTGAGACAGTTACTAAGGCTATAAATGAGGGAAAGGTGGTACACACAGCCTACCTAGACCTTGCAAAGGCCTTTGACACCATTCCCCATTCTGGTATTATAGACAAGCTCACCAGCCTGAACATAAACCCCTACATCACAAGATGGGTTGCCAACTGGCTCACGGACAGAACCCAACATGGTGAGAGTTGTGGGAACTAGGTCTGACTCTAAACTGGTTACAAGTGGCATTCCTCAGGGCTCATTACCAGGACCTCTCCTGTTCGGCATATACTTCTCAGAGGTACAGGCAAACACAGGAGGACTATGGCTGACCAAGTTTGCAGACGATTGCAAACTAGGGACTATAATTGACTCTCCCAGTAAGATTGTGAAGGATTCTGAAGTTGTTTTTCATCAAGACGTGTTTGCTGAAACCAAACAAGATGAGTCAGTTAGCAAGTCTTGTGTTCTTACAACCATTCTGTTGTAAGGGTTGTGGAATGATATACTGAAAGAGATGTTAATGCAGAGTGAGCCAGAAAATGAAGGAGATGTTTCCTGTGGTGATGTTATGGATAAAGTACTAAAAGAGGGAGCAGAGTCTATCCTGAAAAATGATGGTGAAAAGGAAAGAATATCGTATGCAGAAACAGTGAAAGAAGGCATCAGGGGGGAAACAGAAAAAAAAGAAAGCAGAAGAGAATGTGATGCAGAAGTAGGTGTTGAGAATTCAAAATAAAGAAGGAAAAGAACTGGATAGGTATGAAGGTTGGGACAGCTTAATGGTTCCTTTGGGTGTTAAAGACAGAAAAGGACAAAATCATACATATTTCAAGTATGATAAATGTTGAACGAAATAACAGTATGGTAAAATACTAGCAACAACTTAAAACTTTGATTCTTATAAACAAAGATACATTTTGTGACAGTATATTTGAGACTGTCTTTGCAATGGAAAATTTCCTTGGGGAATATCAAAAAGAGAAGAACTGTACTCCTTGGAATTAATATGTAATAAAGGCATTTAATAGGGAAACAAAAAAAAAAAGATTTATGTACAATTTTGAACAAAAGTAGAAAGAGAGACTTTAAAAGGACATTTGAAATATTTATGCAAAGAAGTACTGGATATTGCAAAGGCTTATGACAAAAGGTGTTTATGGACTGTAATTTTGTGTTAAAGACAGAAATGAGGCCCAAAATCATACATATTTCAAGTATGATAAATGTTGAAGGAAATAGTGTGGTAAAATACTAGCAACAACCTAAAATATTTTTTGTGGAAAAGAAGGACACTTGATAAATAACTGTGATAAAAAGAACTGTTATATAGGTGGGGAACTGGGTCATGATGCAAGAAAATGTGAACTGAAATCTTATAAATGTAACAAAATTGGGCATTTATGGATGGATTGTAAAACTGAAAATAATAAGAGTGAAGGTAAAAGAGAAGAAAAGGAATAAAGAGAAGAAGCATTACAAGTGGTAAAGTAGAAAATAAATTAAATAAAGAAGACAAAGAAAGAGAATAAAAAGAAGTAAGGGAGGAAGGTTCTGAAATAGGTGATGAAGATATAAATTGTGAAGTAGCAAAAGAAAAACATTGTATTGGTAAAAGGAAAAGAACATGTAAAGGGATAAGTATAAGAGAAAAAAGAAAGGAAAAGGATGAAAAATAAAATAGGATTATAATTTCTATAAAGTTAAAGAAAAGGGAAAGTAGCAACTTTAGAGTACTTTCTGTGAATGTGAATAGTATTAAGAATATAGTAAGAAGGATAGGAGTTTTAGAATGGTATAATAAATAAGATGTAGATGTAATTGTTTTAGACGATATAAGATTCGTAACAAGTGAAGAACGTTTACAATCAGAAAAAAATATGTTGGTAAGATAATTTGGAATTTGGGAAATTACCTGTGTTCTGGAACAGGAATATTTTGTAAACATACAGTAAAAATATTAGATAAAACTTTAGTAAGAATGGAAAGATTAACTATTGTGGATTTAAAATGGAAAGAACAAATGTATAGAATTATAATATTATATGTTTATGTTATTTGTAAAGAAAAAAGTTTATTTCACCAATTTTAGATAGTGTAGTGATAAATATGGATATTATGGTGACATGAGATTTTAATTGTGATTTAAGAGTAAAACATAAAAAGAAAGGAAACAGTGAAAGTAAAATGTTAGGTGTTATGAGATGTAGTAAATTAATACTCTGGGATAAAAATTAATGGAAATAAAGAATGGGTATATACAGAACCAAAATAGATTATTTCATAATATCACAATGATTAAATGTAGAGGAAGGAGAAAGATTTGAAACAGGTGTTTTGGTTCATCTAGCAATATGGCTAGACATAAAGGAAAATAAGGAATATATACAAACAGAAAAAGGAATAAAAAGGATAAATGAGAAAACAAGATGAAGATGGAAAGAGATTAATAATGCATCTATGGAGGGATCATATTACGATGAGAACATTCTATAAAAACTTGTCTAAATGGAGGATGTTTTTAAGATTAAATATAAAAAAAATGTTACAATAGCAGTATGATGTAAGAAAGGCGGATAAAGAAAAGTATAAGATAACACATAATGATGCATTAGAATACAAATAATGACAGAGAATATTTTGATAAAGAAAAATAATTACATTGAAAAAATCAAGAAAAAATTAAAGAGGTATTATTTAAACATAGATGATTTACAAGGAAAAAGAGAAGCGGTATCTTTATATTTAAGTATAATAGAAAAAGAAAATATTAGTGTAATGAGTGAAAGAAAAAATTCAGAATGAAAAATAGAAAGGAACAAATTATGAATATAGCAGTAGAATATGTACAAGACATGTTTAAAGAAGAAATTGAAGACAATATGGGAAGCAAAGAAACTTCAGAAGAAGAAAATTATGAGTTTGAAAAAGAAATGTACCTACATGAGCTAGATGAATTATTAGAGCAAGTGAATATAGAACCTGCTGCAGAATCAAATGGACTAGGATATGAAATGTAAAACAATTTAATGGAATGGCAAAAAGAATACAACTTAAAGATTTTGGATGAATGGTTAAATGAAGGTTTCATTACAAAGAATTATGTAGTCAAATACTTAAATTTATTTGAAAGAAAGAGGATAAAATATAATGAAAAACTGGAGACCAGTAGTATTGAACAATAATGATTATAAGATTTTTATGAAAATAATACAAAAGAGATTTGAAATGAAGATGAAAAGTGTTATGGAGGACAATATACACAGCATAAAAGGGAAGAGATGTCAAGAATTAATAATGACAGTAATAGAGATTGTGGATGATATTATAAACAGAAGAGAAAAAGCTAAACTTATGATATGGGATATTAATAAGGCTTTAATACAATGGGGCAAAAAATGGTTGGAAAATAAAGAAAAAATACAATATAAGTGAGAAATTTAGGACATAATGTATTTCTACTCATAGAAATAATAAAGTAAACATTTTAATAAATGGATGGCTAATTAAAGAGGTACATATGAGAAGACATGTATGGCAGAGATGTCCAATGAGTTGTATACTCTTTGTTTTAATTATTAATGTGATTGTACATTAAGTAAATTATAAAATGCAGGAAGCAGGGTACATAATGCCTGAGGGGTTAAAATTTTCAGTTTTGTTAACTTATACAGATGATATTATAGCAATTGTAAAAACCAAGATGACACAAAAGAAGGAATGTTTTATTTAAATGAATGTTTAGAAGCAATAGGGATTATGTTAAACAAAGAAAGGTGGGGTATATTTTATAATGAATTAAATTTCTGTCTTAGGTTTAAAATTTAGGAACAAGAATGTACAGAGGATTCAATGGGAAAAATAATAGAAGAATTAAAATATTTTTTCCCTGGAAAACATTTAAATTTTCATTTAGGAAAATGGTTAATTTGATAAATTTACTTTTAATGGGGAAATATGTTTAGCAAGTGCATTTATGTTGCCAATGGTACTTGAAAAATAATTTTTGTAAATATTGTTTCATTTATATGGGGATTCTAGATTGAATCCAGTAAAAAGAGGAATTTTGTATGGAAATAAAGAAGGAGGTTTGGGGTTTATTAACTCAGTGATATTTGTTGCTTCACTAAATGTATATAGTATTAAAGTGGATAAATGAAAAAGATGAAAGATTAGTTGTAAAATGTTTAAGCATCACAAATTATGGGATATAGTCAAAAGGAGTAAAAAAGAAAAAGAAGGTATAATTGAATACATTCAATGTTATCAGGAAAAATATTAATGCGGAGAATAAAACATGGTCAAATAGAAAGTGAGAGAAAAATATGGTATAAGAATATAATGATATAATATTATTTTGCTAAACCACTGGAAAAGCTAGAACATAAAATTAAAGCTATA
Source organism: Protopterus annectens (assembly GCF_019279795.1). Taxonomy (NCBI): domain Eukaryota; kingdom Metazoa; phylum Chordata; order Ceratodontiformes; family Protopteridae; genus Protopterus; species Protopterus annectens. Next base: position 437,673,340 of record NC_056738.1, on the reverse strand, counting down.
AAAATAACAAATACATGGTGTAATAAAAAAGTAGAATTCCAAGAGTTTTGTGGAGACTGGTGAGAGATAAATTACCTGTGAAAGAAAACATGCCATATAAAAAGAATAGTGAAAATATGTCTATATTGTGAAGAAGAGGAAACTACCGAGCATGTGTTTTTGAAATCTAAAAGAATAGTGAAATTATGGGAAAAGTTATGTAAGGAAAATTTCTTTGATGATATAAAATAGTGGATAAGATATGAACATGATTGAAAATGGATATTACAAGGAGAGAAGTAAAGACTATGCCAAACGAACAGATAAAAGTTGTTTTATGTCATATGAAATTGAATTTTGGCAGTGATTTTGAGTAAAATAAGATGGTGATTATGGAAAAGGGAGTGGGGGGGGGTCCAATAAGAATAAAATCTTAACATAACAAAGTATAAATGTATCATAAGTAAAGAAAAGGAAAAATGGAGAAGTGTAATTTTATAAATATATAAATATTATGGAAATATGTTAAACTTTTGTCTTTTTGTATAAATAAAGGAGCACTACTCTTTTCAGTTGGTGGCATAGGATCTTTTACATCTGTCTGAGCTATCACCAGCTCAAGCAGATGGCACCTTGGTGTAATGTTTCATCAGAATGACTGATTGCTACAGTTTTAGTTATACAGTTGCTTCTAATGCTAAGCATGCACAAGACAGACATTCATATGTTTGTGTGCATATGTGTATGGGAAGCGCAGTGATGCATTGTCGCCTCACAGCAAGAGGTTCTCTGGTTTGATTCTTGGCTGGAGTGCCTTTTTTGCAGAGTCTGCATGTCCTCCCTATGTTCATGTGTCTTTCCTCTGGGTACTCTGGTTTCCTCCTACATTCCAAAGACATGCATTTGGAGGGTTTCTCTCCAGGCCTCTACTGAAAATAGGCTCTGCCCTAGTCTGACTTTCCTGGTCAATAAATGTTAAATAAATAAATAAATGTGCTGACACAGCTTTGTAAGATTTTGCTTTATCTGACTCTTTTCCATTAAAAAGGGCAGTGTTCCATAGGAATTGTACAATGCAAGATTCAGCTTCACTCTGAATGCATAGTCCAAAGAATAGTCAGAACAGAGTTCTAAAACCAGTGAATTACTGCAGACTTTAACTTGAAAACAAATGTATTCCAAAAATAACTATTTCCACAAATATTTATTTTATTTTTTATTTATTTTATTTATCCTTTGTTGATTGGGTTAGCCCTGCTAGGCTGATGGCCTGTCAGCCTGATTGACAAATTGTGAAAAAAGCAATTGTATGGCTTTATTTGTTAAAAAATCGTTGTGTATTTACTGCCACAAAACTTCAAACTGTAGTGCTCTCCCAAGTTAAAAGAAGCAATTTTCATCAATTTTCATCAAAATGAACATTGTTTTGATAGGCTGGCAACCATAAGCCAATGTTACATTGTGTCTCATCTTAATAATTTTCTTTCTCTTTTTCAGGTCAGTCCAGAGGTGGATTAAAGATTACAGAGGTATCAAACTACAAAGCGCAAGCCATAGCTATCAGCCTATCTATAGGATATGCAAAATCTCTGAAGCTTGTAAAATATTTCTCCTGTAGGAGCTTGTATGTGCTTGTAGCCAGAGATTCCTCACAAAGTCCCTTCAGGGAAGTGAAGAAATATAAATATGAACAGATGTTGTTTGTTGATATATGTCACATTCATTGCATTCCCTCTACAGTGCTAAGTTACCCTAGACGACAATTCATTCCACTGCCCAAATCCTGTATTTGGTCTGCATCAAACAGTGGAGTAAGCAGTCCTCCAGGTTCACCCCATCTTGGGGGACCATCATAAAGCAATTGTTAATAAACATGAGAAATTTACATGGCACATTATCATTTGGGGCTCCTTTAGTCTGCACTAAGTGGGCATCATTTACAATACATTTGGACTTTTCTTTGTACTCAGAGTCATCACAAAGGTGTTGGCTTTAGTATCCAAAGCATTGCAAGTAAAGGTTATCCTGGTATTCCCTCATCTGCACAGCTGGCGCCAGTAGTCCCATCTAATGACTCACTGGAAAAGTCCTCCATTTTAATACTCTCTAGAGGTGATCATAAACTGTAACATATCCTCTCTAATCCTGGCTCAGATGCAGTTTTTGTATTGGAGAAAAATTGAACTCTGCCCAAGGTAAGTTGTCCCTGCCCTTGCAGAGGGCCTATGAGGTCAAAGCATTAGCTTCTTGGAAATGGCTGCAGTGAGAGTCCATACTTCTACCATGCAGCACCTTCTGAACTTGATGGAGGACACTGCAGTCAACATATTGACACTTCTTAGAATGCAGTTGCTGCAGTAGACAGTGAGATGTCAGTCAGTTCAAAGCCACCACTTACTTATGGACCTGCTTTTAGAGTCAGAACTTTGTTGATGGACTCTGCAGTGGTGGACAGTTCCCAGCAATTTTCTATCTGGTCTTCCTTTACTAGAACCAAAGACATCACAGGTTCTGATGATAGATGCTTTGCTTGCAAGTAGGGGTGCTTACATAGGCTCTCACATGTCAGAGCGAGTATGGTTCACCTACCATATGGAATGTAATCCACTGTTGCTTATCCTATAGACCTTGAGAAACAGCTGCCTCTGGAAACTCCTCTCTTTATCCAGTAAGACAGCCAGTTCACTGTCTGATAACTAAACAATCTGGAGTTGGTACCTCCTCAGTAAGGAGTCAGTGGGTCATCTAACACTATGTCATAGACAGAGGCATCACTGTTTCAGCAGGCCACATTCATGGAAGGTAAACAAGCTGGTGGATGCACTGATCTAGGTTTCTAGTTGTTTTCTGTAGCTCTAGATTCAGGGGCCATGCTTGATTAATGTTTTCCAAAAATAGGGCACCCTGGAGATTGACCTCTTTGCCACTCTGGAGAATGTAGTTGCCATCTGCTCAATTCAACAAAGCAGGAGTAAGTTTTGACAGGCACAATCTCTCTACCTTGTCGTACCATGTATGCATTCCCACTATTCTCACTGATTCCATTCCCCATTGAGAAATTCATTGAAGAAAGACCAACATTCATTCTTGTTTCCACTTGGTGGCTAAGATGAGTGTGATCTTCAATTCTAACCTAGTGGTACTAAAAGCCTTCCAAGTTTTAGTCAAGGATATACATCCCCAACAGTTAGGTAGACAGACAGATGATGCTTGATTGGTAATAATACCCTTTTCTTCCATCTGTTCTGCTGCAAAATCACAAATTTTGTGACAAAATTAGTGTTCCCGAAAATCAAGGGCAGCTGTAAACTACACAGCTCTACATCATTTTGCATTTTGCATTTACAAGTGTACACATTTCTCCAAGAAATGCCCCTACGCACTTAAAACGTGTTCAGCATTTTCAGCTACTGGCCATATAACCATAATAAAAGTTGTTTTCATATGAGTAATCTTAACGTTTTTACAAAATGTGTACAGCTGTGGTAAAAGTGTTTATTCAGACAGTTATATACATTTTATGGCCACTGTATGCCTTGATATTTTACAACAGATTCTCAGAAAAATATGTTCAGCTGAGTATAGACATTACGAAAATATGTTCAGCTGAGTATAGACATTAAGATTCATATAAATGGCTACATAGTAAGACATTTCTTTTCAATGGCTGGCAGTATGGTTGCAGCTTATGATTTAGACAAACTGACATCCTGCAGCCCCTACCAGCACACACACACACACACACACACACACACACACACACACACACACACACACACACACACACACACACACACACACACACACACACACACACTCACTGATCCTGCACTATTTTTGTAAGCCATATAGTCGAACATGCAATCTGCAGTATCAAGTAAGTGCCCTGAGCAAATATGGGCATTCTGTAATGGATTGTATCTAGAAGAAGAGGCATCTAAGCTATGCCAGCTCTGTGTTACAGAGTAAATCATTTATTAATTTGATTTTGATTTCCCTAAGTTAATGAGAACTGTGAAAGCAAGGCAACCTACATATAATAAAGAACAGATTCATGAGATCATATTTTCTTTATATTACATATTTTTTAAGCTAGAGTGAATGCCTGTCTGAATCCAACATTTATACAAGAGTGCTTATCTTTGCTTTTGCTGCTGTTTAAATGTCACGGCATTTGCAATTTTTACTGTTCTCTTCCCATACGTCCCCTTAAAAACTCCAGACTGCAAAATAGATTCTTTCTATGCATTCTCACAAAGTCTTTCCTCTGTGATGTCATTGTATTCATATCCATGAAGCTTGTTGCCATGGAGACATGGAATGAACTCGGTGCAGTTTAAAGTATGACAGATATTTGTAAAATATTAGATGAAATGTAAACGCCGTGTCTTTTGAGATGAGTTGCTTCATATGGGAGGAGTTCTACTTGTCAAGTAAAGCAGTTGGTAAACAGTAACTAAAGGGAAGAAAAACAATACCATTAGGTTTGGACTATGAAGAGTTACCAAGCAGTAATTGCTAGGTTGCAGCTGTTTAAAACAAAGAGGGTTTCCATGGTAAAGCAGCTTAAGTGAAGTGTTTAAACCACTGTAATTAGCTAACAGTGTGATTTTCTATTCATTGGATTTGTTACTAATTCAAAGGTTGGCCAGTTTACTTTGATTTACCATTGTTAACTTCCCTTGCTGTGAGCTTCAGTAATACCATATTGGTAGTATTGTCAGTTGCAATGTACTGTCATGTTAAGAAAACGTACAAAACTGTAATCATTATCAGAAGGTCAACTTGCATTCCATATAGTAATATTATCATTGTTATCAGTCTTAAATGCTGTGAAACTCTACCTGCAAATATTGTATTTCCATTCAATTCCTTATTAAGTTCATCAAACTGTATAGCACACATCTACCTTGGGATATCACAGTCTTTTGTGTTAGGAATACATGTTATGAGACAAGCAGACTGAGAAAACAAAAATATATCTACTGATCAGCAAAAAAGCTTTAGTTTAATACAACTAATTTTGTTATTAAACATGGAGGAAGTTCAAAGCTAAATTGTGACTGAATATGACTTTTTATAAATCTCTCCAGAAGCCTTCTATAACTCTTTAATTTTATTTTTACTTATTTATTTTTAAAGAGATATTTAAAACTAAGCATTTTACATAAAATAACAGGCAAACACAACACATGTACACATTCAAGTAAATAAGCAGGCGAGATGCATTAAATGCTAAAGGTCATATTAATATACTGAAGTCTCAAAAAGGTAACCATCTGAAAGCATTTGGTATAACCCTACTGTGTTCTAACTAAACTCTTCAGCAAAGATGGATTTAAGGGGCTTTTAAACAGAGTACAAATGCAAACTGTTCACCAATATTTGAAATTTCATTTGCAGGACCATTATGATCTGTATTTGTTTTTGTAGCCAAATACCACTCCTTGGTAGCAACAGCCTTTACCTTGCAGTTCTGACACTTAACTGGGTAAGCAGCACACAGATCCACAGCCAGCATCATCACGGCAAATCTCAATTTTGGTTATACCTTGTCATTTCTTTGAGTCATGTGACTCATTCACAGAACATCTAAACTGCTTGAACGTTTAGTAGGATAAGCCAAGTCATTTCCTCAGCCTCTGGTTAGTGGTTACTCCCACTTCAGCACTTTATTCTACAAAGCTCTGAAAGCTGCTAATGTGATATGATATAGCAGTTATCACTGTCATCTAGACAACTTAAAAAGTTGTTTGCTTAACTAACACAGTAAACTAATTTACAGCCACAGTGCCCTTCCATCCTGTACCCTGCCCTTTAAGTAACTTTTCTTATTATGGCCTCCAATGTTCATAAAATGTGTGGCTTGTCATTCTCAGGATCAGGCCATTCTATATATATATATATATATATATATATATATATATATATATATATATATATATATATATATATGTATTATGTAAGGATATTTATGCATGTGTGTGTGTGTGTGTGTGTGTGTGTGTGTGTGCATATGTATGTGTGTGTGTGTGTGTGTGTGTGTGTGTATATATATATATATATATATATATGTATATATGTATACATATATGTATGTACATATTTTTATTTATTTTTTTTTAGCCTTCTACTGTTACTCATTTGCATTGCCTATTCATATACGTTTTCTTGGTTTACTTAACTGACATTCACTTTCACTTGCCTTGGTCAAATCTGAATAGAGAAAGCCAACTTCATGGTGCTGAGTAGTGAAGTCCTGACAGTAACTCCAAATAAGCCTGAAGCCCATACGAACAAGTCAGGGAAGAATGAACAGCTAACACTAGATCACCCATCTTAGGGAGAGGCTTAAGAAGAAGGCCTGCGTTAGTAATGATCCCTGACGAAGGCCATGGGAATTGGCTTCTCAAATTAAGAGCTGATAAGGCAGAATGGCAGAGCAGCTATCTCTTTGGACATTCAGGTAGAAGTACATGTGTGGTGTATATAAAGATTGTATGATATATACAGCATGCTGTGGCCCAAATTTATGAACTGTAAAGTCTAAGCACATTAGTAAATCCTCAACAGCTGTATAAAATGGTCATTAAGCAACTGACTCTTTTACAATGCCCAAAAATAAGATGTGATTACCAGTAATTCAGTTTTCCAGAAAATGGAGATAACCCACATAATGAGTTGTGGGTTACTGTGAGGCAGAAAGAAAAATTAGGCAGCTTTAAGCCAGTATAACTATATGAGGCCAAAAATATGGAAATGAGGACAGTTGTGCAGAGCCATAATCAGTAGTTTTTATTTAGGAAATTGTATACTGTCTTCCAGTATGTAGCCCCTTTTTCCAAAAAGTAGCGCACCCTGACAGTGCATGCTTCTGCATACTATATTGTATTACTGTTGAAAAAAGTCCTCAAATGAAAGGATTAAACAACAAAAAGAAATTAGTCATAAAAATGTTGCACTAAATAAATACGTATTTTTTAAAGGGTGCCTGGCTACACCCTTGCATTTGTGATCAGGCTCAGCCTTTTATATGTATTTTATATTTTGCCTTAACCAAGTATATCCCTTCTGCTTTTTCCAAAGGCAAGCTGTGTGCAGTGCTTGGATAAATGACCTTTTTAGTCACACAGTAGGCAAATGGCAAGTAAACCCAGGGTTACAGAATGCAGGTTGTTAGCAGCTCATGGCCTTAATCTCCTTTACTAAACTGCCGGAAAGACATGCTAACTTGCTGAACTAATGAATAGGAAAATATCTTTAAAAAATGGTAAGTAAACTTTAAAAAATCCCTACATCAAGACAACATACCAACCTACCAAATGCACCTTTGTTTTCTAGACCAGCATAAGTATAGCTTCATTCATGGCAAAGTATGTATCTGCAGCCTCTTATGCCTCTAAGACCTCCATGAGATTCTGGATATGTAGCAAGCACCACACTGTAGGTAAATGGATACTGAGAGAATTAGATGCTGCACTACAAGAAGCAGGTTATTAACAGCTCATAGCCTTAATCCAGTGTGCTAACTACCAGACTGGCATGAGTTAAAGCAGAGATGGCCAGACTGAACACCTGGTGTCTCAGGGTGAGAGAATGAGGAAGGGGATGGTAGGAGGACCAGTGAAGCACATCCTTCCAGATATGGGTGAAGGAGCTACGGACAGTGGTGCAGCTTCACAGTCTAATCATGTTTTAGAAATGAGATCTGTCAAAACAGTTTCCAAACAGGCTAGTCCAAGACAAGAATACTCCTGTTATCATTTTTACAGTGGCTTTAACTATGTTTAATAACTTCCTATTTGGTGATTAAAAGGGCCATTGTATATTCTTCTTTTCCAAGAATAGTACATTTTTCTCATCTGTGAAATACTGACTTAATTTCTTGAATTGGCTGAAGCACTTTTTAGATATTTGTTATCTAAACATTTTTCTTTGTTGCATGAGTTTCACACCTCATGCCTGTCAACTACCTAGCTTCTGTCTGTCCATTTATTCCTCTTCTGTCCCATCCAGTAAGTACTCCACATCATCTTGTAGAAGGGGTCCTCATGTCTTCCCTCTCTCCTCTCCCCACAGGCCGTTTACTTTATTGGTGCCACACTCTTGTTGGTGGCAACAGTGAGAACAACAGGACATCCATCATCCAGGCAGCCAGAAAGCCCTGTTCCCACCAACTGCCACTCACTATCTTGTTCCTGGTCCTCATCTTTACATAGTCTAGTCCTTATCCTAATGGCCTATAGGTCAGGCTTCACCCCCGCCCCCAAATGAGACCATCTGCATTTAAGGGTAGACTCTAATTGTTCCCAGCCATGGAACTATTCAACTGCAATGCTACTTTTAGAAGCCATGCCTTCTGTCAGACAAATAAAATCAGGATTTTACATAGTCTTAACCCTACCTGTTATGCAAATATCATGAACACTCTGTTTGTGCATACTCTTACCTGCATGCTGATGAATGCTGCCATGAATGGTTTGGTGATGCTGAGATGGCATTGCTGGTCTTTTCTGGTCTGCAGCACCATTAAGTCTCCATTTGGTGGTAGTGGTAAATGAATCCGAACAAAGCCACTAACCCTCCCCCTGGAAGGATGATCACTGGCCACTCATTCCCATCCTCTCCTGGCAGCCTCTCAACCATCTGAGCCTGCTTATTGAACCCACATCATTTAAGTCACAGTCAGGGCTTTATCTTGCTACACAACAAACTCAGCAATTCCTTCTTATATTTGATAATATGCTACAGTCATGTATTCTGTTCCTAGCTTTGGCTGCATTAATTTTAAAGAAATAAGTGTTTTTCCTCATACCATAGTAACTCAATTTACCTCTGATATGCACCTATTGTTTCATCTAATGTGATCAGGCCTCTTTTGTGTTTTAAGTTTAGTACTTGCTGACGGGTTCTTATGAGTTTGTTCATTATTGGTAACTGGGCTATTGACCCGAAGGTCTTTATAAGCCGAGCCATGTGTACCCAATATAATACTAGAGAAACCCAATATAAAGGATCGTGCCTAAACTTGAGATCTTAGTTAGCAACAACTGCCCATATCTAGGAGGGCCATAGGTGAAATCCCTGGCAGGACTTTATGGTTTCCCATCCAGTCATCCAAGCTTATCTTAAACAGGGTCATAGAGGGCTTTGTTTGATTGTGAACTGGTAGCTTATTCCAGAGGAGTGGCAACCTCTGAGAGAAATATCTGTTCCTTCAACAGGTCCTATTTATGTTGCAGGCCACATTAAAGTCCCTGGAGCTGGTGACCCTTGTCACTTTTCAGATGTGCAGCATTTCCATTAGGTTTGGATCAGAGCTTGGTCTGTAGGCCAGGCACAAGTCTCTAAGTAGTCTATATGCTACTGAATACAGTGACAGTAACGTCAGTCTGTCAGTGTTTGACATGTGCTGGAGACCCTGAATTTTCTTGGTTAGAAATGTCTGAGGTCTTTCAAGTTGCTGCATGTGCCTGGTAAGTTGAATACCAAAGACAGCACTGTACTCAACTATTGGCCTGATGAGGGTCGAGTACAGAGGTGTTATGACCTCTTTTGCTCTTGAGGCAATGCCTTTGCTAATGAGGTGTGCAAAGTAGAATGCCTTCCTTACCACAGTCGAAACATGGTGGTCAAAGTTTAGGCTGCCGTCAACTTGCATTCCCAAGTTTCTCTCTACTGAATTGCTATTAAGGGTATTATTATTTATATGACAGTCTGCAGGGGTCTCGTTTTTACCAAAGGGGATGATAATGCATTTTTTAGCATTGAGCTTGAGTCCATGGCTTTGGTACCAGTCATTGGTTTGTGTAAGTCCCTCTTGAAGTATATTGACATCTTTTGGGGATTCAATGATTGCACCTAATTTGCATTCATCAGCAAACTTAGTCAGCCACAGCCCCTCTGTTTTAGTCTGAACTTCTAAGAAGTATATTCCGAACTGTAGAAGGCCCAACACTGACCCCTGTGAAACCCCACTGGTTACAGGTCTGCTGATTGAGGTACAGTCCCAACTTTGACTGAGTGTAATCTGTCAGTGAGCCAGTTAGCAACCCACCTAACTACATAAGGATTGATATTCAGCTGGGAGAGAGTTTATCAATGAAGCCCAGATGTTGGATTGTGTCAAAGGCCTTGGCTGAGTCAATGTAGGCTGTATGCACAGATTTGCATTTGTCTATGGCCCTGGTGACATTTTAGAAGAAGTCTACCAGGCTTAATAGGTATGACCTGCCTTTGACAAACCCATACTGTCGGATCAAGGGTTTGGAGATCACCTATATCCTTATTTATAAGGTCCATGATGATTTGTTCCATGGTCTTACAGATAAGGCTGGTTAAGTTTATCGGTCTGTAGTTCCCAGGTTCTGTTGCTATACCCTCTTTATGAAGGGGGGTGGCGGTTGCTGTTTTCCATTCAGCAGGGACAAATCCAGTACTCGGGCTGTGGTTAAAAAGAGTACCTAATGGAGTTGCTAACTCATGTTTTACATCATTTAAAACAAAACCTGGAATGCCATCCAGTCCCATAGAGGCTGTGTTTTTGGCCTTGGAGAGAGCATTATTGACTTCCTGTACAGAGATGCAAGGTGGGAAGATGTAGAGGGAATGCTTTGTGGAATGTTTGGAGGGGGCCGGGGGGGGGGGTGACATTTTCATCATACCTGTCAGCTAATAGATTAGATATTTTCACAGGATCAGTGTGTGTGAGGCCATCCACAGCTAGTTCAGCACACGTCTAGGTCCTACCTTTTAGGTTATGGATATAGCAAAAGAATGCTTATGGGTATCCTTAGCTATGGTTGCTAAATTTATTTTCGAAGTTGCCCTTAGGGGATTTTACAAGTTGTATGATTTGTTTGTTCAAGCAGAGGAGGGTGTTCTTCCAGTGCTGGAACCTCTCTTTTTTATTCTTAGACAGCAACTTCTTCCTCTTATATAACTTATTAATGTTAGAAGTCCACCAGGGAGGCTTGTTTTTTTCTTGAGGATTTTGTTTTGATCCTATCAGGTGCAGCTGCGTCAATACATTATTGTAAGTTTTTGTGTACGGCATTTGTGTATACCTTAGTATAGCTGTCAATGCCAAATGTGGGAACAGGAGCTTGGAAATTATTTATGCCATCCCTTAAGAGGATATAATTAGCTTTAGTGAAAAATTTCAGCCTGATTTCACCTGAGAGGGATTCAAGTGTTATAGCTACTTCAGATGTGACTGATTTGTGAACAGATTTAACCAGTGAGGTCCTATACTTGTGCTACTGCATCAGTCACCCATGTTGGTGAGAACCAGGTCAAGAATATTTGAGCCCCTTGTGGGGTTGCATACTATTTGTTCCAGGGCATCAGTGTTAACAAAGTCAAGAAACCTTTGTGGGAGCATGTTGATACTCATATAAGTTTCCCAGTCAATGTAGGGATAGTTAAAATCGCCCATGACTAGAGTGTTAGGTTGTAATTTGATTGACTCAAGTAGATCCAAATAAACAGAGTTGGTATCTTGGTTCATTGTAGGGGGCCTATTTCTAACGATGGCTTGAAGGGGGGTCTTACCCACACTTAGTTTAACTTCGAGTAACTCCATAGAGTTTTCCTGTCTAACCTGTCTAGAGGTGTATTTATCTTTGAGGAAGACAGATACTCCTCCTCCTTTGGTTCTCACACGTTCATTTTGTAGTCTGAAAGTGTGGAAGGCATTATTGTAGCTTTGCAAGAAATGGGTACTCTCTGCGGCCCTGAACCAAGTTTCTGTGACTTCATGGATGTCAACATCCTTCAAGGAGTGGAGTGCTTCCAGAGAGTGCAGTTTCTGATTTAAACTCCTAGTGTTTAGTAGCATAACCTTTCATTTATTTGTGAGTGATATTTTCATATTGGAAATTTCACTTTTGAGACTTTGCCTAAAAAAGGCACTATGGGGGAGGCAAGTTCCTTAGCCAGGAACCGAAATACTAGAGGTGACAGGTGAAGACCATTTCTGACAAAGCAGCATGGTCTATCAATCATATCGTGCCAGGCTGACAGGAACAGGATCCCCCTTAGAATGACACCAGAAACTAAGACAATTATTGAAGTCAGTCATTTTTTTGTTTATATTGTGGTATCATCCTAGGTGAGGGTAGAATGCTGCTCGGAGCTAGGGACATATCTGCCTGGGACACATATTCATAGAACTCAATCATGTCTCTCTTAATATAGTCCAGTAAAGTTTGTCTCAAGTCATTCACACCAACATGAACAAGAACTATGACAGTCATAAAAGTACTTTTTGCTGAGAGGCTTGAGTGCATGTGTGATCTGATGGATTCTGGCACCTGATAGACAGCTGACCGTACCCTTCTCCTTGTCCATCCTAATGAGTGGGATATCTCTGTGTCTCACAATGGAGTCACCAATGACTAAAATATTTGGTTTAGATGTGCTTTGCCTTAGGTTTTAATTGGTGAGACATTGATGCTTGTGTTTTTATGTGTATTTAGTGCTGTAGGTGCTGTATTAGTTGTAGCATGTTTGTGTTTGGAAGGTCTCTGATGTTTAGGTAGGTTTTTGATGAGTATCTCCACGTATGATGGTTTACATGGTGAGTGCATAGTTTGCGTAGGAGGTGTAGTATGTGAGTTGACAACCTGTTCAGTGTTACTGTTCTGTGTGCGAGAGAGTAAGGATTCCAGATTCTTAGTGTAGGTGCATCTCTCACAAATTGTACATGGGTGATTTAGGAGTAGAGGGTTGTCAGTGTACATGAGGCAGTTGCTACACTGCCTCAGGTCACCCATGTCAATCAGATTGGTAGGAGAAATGGAGGGGAACTGACCATCCATAATGCTAGGTTAAATCTTGTTTTCAAAGTGGGGAGTGAAAATGGGGGGGGGGGTATAACTCTAAACAGGGACTATATTAATGGGGTGCTCTATAAAGGGTCTGTACTAGAGGTGGTTCTCTAAATGGTATGAGTCTATTGTAGATTTTGTGGTTTTGGGACTGTTTAAGGGGCAAAAGCACAGCTGAGGTGCTCTCTGAGCAGCTAAGTGCAATGTAAGGACTTCTTGGCCAGATCACGGGCAGCTACTAAGGAAAAAATTTATTTACTGAAGTGTTTGCATCTATAACCACCAATGGTTAACCCCGCTGCACAGTAGTGCATGATGGTGCACGGAGTGTGGCGCTGTGTTAAAACAAGCACAAACCTGCGCAAACATGAGGCTTATGTAGCAACAGTGAGCAAACTGAATTAAACAATTTAACCAATAAAAAAGCTCAAAACTGAGCCCTGTGCCAGCAGCCTTTAATCCATGAGTCCTCATTGTACTTTCCTCCCACAAGGTGCAAGGGGGGGGGGGCTTTTCCAACAAAAGATAGCCTGGTTTAGTGCTCAGTTTAACAAACAGAACCAGATTCAGCAGGTCTGTATATGCTACAGCAGACAAAAAGTGCAACAATTCAGCAAGAACAGTTTTAAAAATTATCAGTGTAGCAGTGTAGAATAAATCCATTTTAAAAGTGCAAAATATGGTATAAAATCGTACTTATAGTTAGCAGAAAACAACAGATTCCTTGTGTTGCACAGATGAATACAGCAGTGGCTTGTTACCTAACCCTGTGGAGCTGTGTTAAAAAAGTGAGCAAATTGAATTAAACAATGTAACCAATAGAAAAGCTCAGAACTGAGCCCTGTGCCAATAACCTTCAATCAGATGAGTCCTAACTGCACTCTTCTGTCACAAGGGTGCAGGGAGGCCCTCTCCAACAAAAGATAGCCTGGTTTTGTGCTCAATTTAACAAACAGAACTAGATACAGCAGATCTGAATCTAGTCTATGCTACAGCAGACAAAAAGTGCAACAAATAAGCAAGAACAGTTTTAAGAAATCAGTAGTATAGCAAAAATACAGTTTTGATGTTTTCTTTTCTGTTATACATTTGGGTTAATTTGTAATTCCATCACAGTATTAACCCACTGAAAAGCAAATAAAACTGGAGCAAGACCATTTTTAAGCTGATTAATATATTTTCTTGGCTGTGCATCATTTTGTCGATCGCACTTCATGCAATTTACATTTGTGCGATAGAGCCCTTTCGCACAACGAAACAACGAATGTCACAATGTCGAACCTTACAACAGCAAATGCAATGCAGGATTTGCTGTTGTAAGGTTCTACATAGTGATGCAGATCGCACTATAGTAGGGATCGGGAAATGTACCCTTTCCCTCACTATATTGCAATCCCGGAGTTTGTATATTTAAGTAGCAGGGGTTGTGGGGGGTGTTTTTACTGTGCAAGTCACAGTAATACTGTTCCCAGAAGTGTGGTGAATGTTCGAAATATGTCGAATTCGAACATTCACCACAAGGAGTTTGACTTTATTTGTGTTCAACATTAATAATTTTGTGTTTTTGTTTCAAATTAGTAGCAATTCACCATTTTTTAATTCGGCGAAATAATAGTAAACCTATTTTCTTTCTGATTTTCACCAGGTTTCAAGAACTTAGCAAGTGATGTATAAAAAAGTTTTTTTTTTTGCATTGATTTTTTTTTCAGTTATAGAGGGCTGTGTAAATATCTTAGTGTTTGGACTAATTATTTAATAGGATCTTAATTAGAAGGAGCCAAATCATTCTGCTGGAATCATAGATACTAGCAACAGTGAATAACTGCTTATTGCAGTGATCTCATGCCAAGTGTTACAGAGATAGCACAGGAACATAGCAACATATCTGAACTTTCAAACTAACTTCATTTAAATATTTGAACTGTCACTGTAATGGGATGCTAATAAGAAGTAGCTGAGTCATTTGCTTTAACGTTTATAACGAATTCAGGAGGGACACAGGTACTATACATATACAGTTATTCTGTATAACTGTGGCATAATGATCCCTGCAAAATTATTTAAGCTTTTAGTACATCACTGTGAGCAGTCCTTATATTGAACAGTCCTATGCAACTAGTTTTGCATGGTATTTTGAAATTGCATATTACAAACAGCATGAGCAGTCTTATGACAACTAAATGGCAGATAGCTATTAGAGAGTAGGGTGAGGCTTGTCTAAGAGTATTTGGGTATTAGAAAGGAACTAGAAAAATATGGAAATTTCAGGTAACGTTTAATGGAAGTGTGCGAGTGAGATCACTATTAGCAATGACTGGGGCAGTGAGTGAGATGCTCAAGGTTAGATAACATTGAAAGGGAAGTTGCAGGGTTGCAGTGATTCAGCATCTTACAGCAATATGCAGCAGCGCATACCAATAAGTAATGGGAGTTAATGGAATGCGTGGGGTAGTTTATTATTTGATTGCACAGTTAGGGCAAGATAAGAGTGTTGCTGAAAAATGATTTGCATGTTTTGTTTAGATGATATGGTTATCCATAATTTACAGTTCTGCAGGTATTGCAGTCCATAAAGTCGATGCCTTATCTTCTAATTAACTATTATTTTTGTTTGTTTGTGACAATGATTTGTCAGTGGATATTAATATTCTGTCTGAGGTATACCACAATAGTAATGAGGAGACAGGACAGCAAAGGCATTGGTTTTGGGTAAAGACATTTGTGAACAAAGGAGAAGTAATTATTTTGTTTTATTGATGTATGACATCCACTGTAGTTTTGTTGAGAATGGAACAAAAGTTTGGACTGCCTATTGGCTGGGCTGCAAATTTTGCTATTTTGTAATATGTTGATTTAAGTTTTTGGAGAACATTTTTGTTAAGGTTGACTAAAGCATTGCATCCATAGAAGAGTTTTGAAATGATTAATGTAGTTTTTTTTTTTTTTATGAGTCTTGTCAATGTTTATGACACCAAGTGGCACTTTTTGAAAATGTTCAAGTAAAATAATATATGGTGAAATATTAAACATATCCAAGTTTAATGCTAGGTTCAAATTAGAATACAGTGAAGAATTAACCATGTGAGGAAAGCATTTTTGTTATTCCACGACTGAATCATCATCTTCTTTCGGCTGTTCCCGTTAGGGGTCGCCACAGCAGATCATCTGTTTCCATTTCTTCCTGTCCTCTGCATCATGCTCTTTCACACCAACTGCCTGCATGTCCTCTCTCAGCATGTCCATAAACCTTATCTTAGGCCTTCCTCTTTTCCTCTTACCTGGCAGCTCCATCCTTAGCATCCTTTTCCCAATATACCCAGCATCCCTCCTCAGCACATGTCCAAACCAATGCAATCTCGCCTCTCTTGCTTTGTCTCCAAACTGTGCAACCTGAGCTGACCCTCTAATATACTGATTCCTAATCCTGTCCATCCTAGTCACACCCAGTGCAAATCTTAACATATTTAACTCTGCCACATCCAGCTCAATCTCCTGCCTTTGTGTCAATACTACCGTTTCCAACCCATATAACATAGCTGATCTCACTACCCTCTTGTAGACCTTCCCTTTCACTCTTACTGGTACCCGTCTGTCACAAATCACTCCTGACACTCTACTCCACCCATTCCACCCAGCCTGTACTCGCTTCTTCACCTCTCCTCCACACTCACCATTACTCTGAACTGTTGATCCCAAGTACTTAAACTCACGACTAAGTACATTTATTGTATCTGTTATAGATCACAAAATATGGATAAGTATTAATTAAATCAAAACTTTTAATAATATATGTTTGCACTGAATGCATTGAAGTATTAACCATGTACAAAAGTTTAATGCTAGGTTCAAATTAGAATAAAGTGAAGAATTAACCATGCGAGGAAAGCATTTTTGTTATTCCATGACTGAATAAGTACGTCTATTGTATCTGTTATGGATCACAAAATATGAATAAGTATTAATTACCAACAGGATGCTGGCGGAAATTGGGCTACTGTTGAAGAGGGGGAAGGCATGCCCAAAGGCAGGTAAAGGCTAATGCTGTGATAGTGAGGGTTGGAACTTTGAATGTTGGCAGTATGACTGGTATAGGGAGAGAGCTAGCTGATATGATGGACCGAAGGAAGGTTGGTATATTGTGTGTGCAAGAGACCAGATGGAAGCGGAGCAAGGCTAGGTTTATCGGAGGTGGATTCAAATTGTTTTATCATGGTGTGGATGTGAGGAGAAATGGCGTAGTTGTTATCCTGAAGGAACAGTATGCTAAGAGTATTTTGGAGGTGAAAAGAGTGTTGGATAGAGTGATGTTTATGAAGCTGGAAATTGATGGTGTAATGATGAATGTTGTTAGTGCATATGCTCCACAAGTTGGGTGTGCGATGGATGAGAAAGAAAAATTTTGGAGTGAGTTGGATGAAGTGGTGATGGCTGAACCCAAGGGTGAGAGACTGGTGATTGGAGCAGATTTCAATGGGCATGTTGGTGAAGGGAACAGAGGGGATGAGGAAGTGATGGGTAGGTATGGTGTTAAGCAAAGGAATGCAGAAGGTCAGATGGTAGTGGATTTTGCAAAAAGGATGGACATGGCTGCGATGAATATGTATTTTAACAAGAGGGAGGAGCATAGGGTGACATACAAGAGTGGAGGAAGATGCACACAGGTGGATTATATCTTATGATGTAGAAGGGCCAGTCTGAAGGAGAGTGGAGACTGTAAAGTGGTGGCAGGGGAAAGTGTAGTTAGGCAGCAAAGGATGGTGGTTTGTAGGATGACATTGGTGATCAAGAAGAGGAAGAGGAGTGTGAGGGCAGCACCAAGGATCAAATGGTGGAAATTGAAAAAGGGTAATTGTGAGGTGGAGTTCAGGGAAGAGTTAAGACAGGCACTTAATGGCAGTGAAGAGTTACCGAATAGCTGGGTAACTACAGAAGAGCTAGTAAGAGAGATGGCTAGAAAGGTGTTTGGTGTGACATCTGGAAAGAGGAAAGAAGACAAGGAGACCTGGTGGTGGAATGAAGAAGTACAGGAGAGTATACAGAGAAAGAGGTTGGCGAAGAAGTGGGATTGTCAGAGTGATGAAGATAGTAGGCAAGAGTATAAGGAGATGAGGTGCATGGCAATGAGAGAGGTGGCGAAGGCTAAGGATAAGGTGTATGAAGAGTTGTATGAAAGGTTGGACACTAAGGAGGGAGAAAAGGACCTGTACCGATTGGCTAGACAGAGGGCCCAAGCTAGTAAATATGTGCAGCAGGTAAGGGTGATAAAGGATAATGAGGGAAATGTACTCACAAGCGAGGAGAGTGTGTTGAGCAGATGGAAAGAGTACTTTGAGGGGCTGATGAATGAAGAGAATGAGAGGGAGAGAAGGTTGGATGATGTGGGGATAGTGAATCATGAAGTGCAATGGATTAGCAAGGAGGAAGTAAGGATAGCTATGAAGAGGATGAAGAATGGAAAGGCTGTTGGTCCAGATGACATACCTGTGGAAGCATGGAGGTGTTTAGGTGAAATGGCAGTGGAGTTTTTAACTAGATTGTTTAATGAAATCTTGGAAAGTGAGAGGATGCCTGAGGAATGGAGAAAAAGTGTTTTGGTACCAATTTTTAAGAATAAGGGTGATGTGCAGAGCTGTAGTAACTACAGAGGGATTAAATTGATCAGTCACAGCATGAAGTTATGGGAAATAGTAGTGGAAGCTAGGTTAAGAAGGGAGGTGATGATTAGTGATCAGCAGTATGGTTACATGTCAGGAAAGAGCATTACAGATGCGATGTTTGCTCTGAGAGTGTTAATGGAGAAGTACAGAGAAGGTCAGAAGGAGTTGCATTGTGTCTTTGTGGACTTAGAGAAAGCATATGACAGGGTGCCTAGACAGGAGTTGTGGTATTGTATGAGGAAGTCGGGAGTGTCAGAGAAGTATGTAAGAGTGGTACAGGATATGTACGAGGGTAGTGTGACAGCGGTGAGTTCTGCGGTGGGAGTGATGGATGCATTTAAGGTTGAGGTGGGATTACATCAAGGATCAGCTCTGAGCCTTTCTTATTTGCAATGGTGATGGACAGGTTGACAGATGAGATCAGACAGGAGTCTCCGTGGACTATGATGTTTGCAGATGACATTGTGATCTGTAGTGAGAGTAGGGAACAGGTGGAGGAGACCCTGGAGAGTTGGAGATATGCCCTAGAGAGAAGAGGAATGAAGGTCAGCAGGACAAAGACAGAATATATGTGTGTGAATGAGAGGGAGGATAGAGGAATGGTGAGGATGCAGGGAGTAGAGGTGGGGAAGGTGGATGAGTTTAAATACTTGGGATCAACAGAGAGGTGAAGAAGAGAGTACAGGTAGGATGGAGTGGTTGGAGAAAAGTGTCAGGATTTATGACAGACGAGTACCAGTAAGAGTGAAAGGGAAGGTCTACAAGAGGGTAGTGAGACCAGCTATGTTATATGGGTTGAAGACAGTGGCATTGACAAAAAGATAGGAGTCAGAGCTTGATGTGGCAAAGTTGAAGATGTTAAGATTTGCACTGGGTGTGACAAGGATGGACAGGATTAGGAATAAGTATATTAGAGGGTCAGCCCAGGTTGGAAGGTTTGGAGATAAAGCCAGAGAGGCAAGATTAAATTGGTTTGGACAAGTGCTGAGGAGGGATGCAGAGTATATTGGGAAAAAGATGCTAAGGATGAAGCTGCCAGGTAACAGGAAAAGAGGAAGGCCTAAGATAAGGTTTATGGATGTGGTGAGAGAGGACATGCAGGTGGTTGGTGTGACAGAGCAAGATGCAGAGGACAGGAAGAAATGGAAACAGTTGATCCGCTGTGGCGACCCCTAACGGGAACAGCTGAAAGAAGAAGAAGAAGATTAATTAAATCAAAACTTTTAATATTATGTTTACACTGAATGCATTGAAGTATTAACCATGTACAAAAGTTTAATGTTAGGTTTAAACTGGAATATGGTAAAGAATTAGCCATATGAGGGTCATTTCTGTATTTCCATGACTTGCTTCTTTGAAAGAGTCAATTCCATATGTCCCTATGAACCTCCTCAGGTTGCCAAGTTCAGGACTATTAGCTGTTCAAGGACTCTCTCTGGAAACTTATGGGAGGACATCTTTTGTTTCCCAATGCCCTGGTTCTTTGGCATCTGCTACCCTCCCTTGACTGGCTCTGCAGCATTGAGATCCCCTTAGGAGGCACCAGAAATGTTACAGTTTGTAACTTTTGTAAACCCTTCACAAAGAGTGCAATTGTCACTTTTAGTACTTTCTTTTAATCATGTATTTTTTATCTTAATTATATTAATAATTTTACAGACTGTCTTTATAAAATTGTATTTAATCTTTTTATTATTATATATTAGGAACTGGTATGGATTCTGAAATTGACAGACACAAATGCACCTTGCAGACCTGCAGAATGAGAGAGATGCATATCATACAGAATCTAAACTTGCAATAGGAAACAAGTATAATAGAAAGGATAACTATATATCCCCAACTGACAATGTAAGTGAATGACAAATACCCATTCGCTTACACTTTTAACACGTATCCGTTTTGGAACACGTAGTTCAACCACCGGCAAAGCAGCATTTGAACTAATGCAGTTCAATAAAATGTTGCAAAGCTTACCTTTCATAATATCCTGTTCAGAAAATGAATGAAGCTTACACGTGTATACATTCATCCTCTTCAACATGTTTTTTTTTTTCTCACTAGTCAATAAATGTTGCTAAATCCCAAAACTATGAGCACTTTTACTCTGTGCCACATGTTATAGGCAGTGCAATAATCATAAGGTATAAAAGTAACATCTTTTTTATTCTCAGCTTTCAAAATTTCCCACTAATTGCTGCAGCTTCTAAAAGAAATATCTCCACCATTTGGTCCATTTCAAATGCTATTTGCAGATTCACCACTCTCTCCCTGAGTAATGAACACCACTGCAAAACCACTGAAAAAACTAACTGGTTACCTGTGAAACACCTGCCTTTAATCACAGTACCCCATGGAAAAATTCCTACATAAAGATTTCCTTCCTACTCGCAATTCCATATGCCCTATCCACCTTTTTCCATCCCCTGTCTCACACCCTCTTCCCACTCCTTATTATATCCATGCATCCCAGTATCACAAGGCCAACAAATGGATACTTGTCTGTTAATAGCCTATTGCATCTGTGGTCTCCCTTGGTGACCAAATGAATGGCAAACATATTACCTGCCTCTCGTGTAGCTTATTGCTGCTGTATTAACAGGCAGTGCTGTCATTACTACTTCTAGACTGTGTACCATTTTTATTGTAAGCCATAGAATTCATACTATAAGTTGGGCAACGCAGTGGTGAAGCAGTTAGCATTATCGCCTCACAGCAAGAGGTTCTCCAGTTTTATTCTTAGCTGGGATGCCTTCTGTATGGAGTCTGCATAGCCTCTCTGCATTTGCATGGGTTTCCTCCAGGTGCTCGGGTTTCCATCGGGTGCTCTGGTTTCCTCCCACATTCCATTGACATGCGTCTGGAGTGTTTCTCCCTGGGCCTCTGCTTTAAATGGTCTCTGTCTCAGTCAGACTTTCCCAGTAAACAAATGTTAAATAAATAAATAAAATAAAATAAAGTCATATTCTTCTCTATTCTTCTATGTTGTTCTTTGTTTTTATTGTATTTGTGTTGTAATATTGAATTATATGCTATGTTTTATACTGATTATATGTTATGTATTATACTGATTATTTTTGTATTTTTATACCTCAGCAGTGCCTGAAATTGATCCATGTGGATCAGTGATCCACACTTATCAACACATTTAAATAAAAATCACATTAAATGAAAATATCTGTTAAAGATGTACTGAACAACCAAATGGAAGAGGCATTTTTACAGACAGATTTTCACATCACAGTTTATTACTGACTTAAGAACAGTTTCATAACACACACAACTCACCTTATGCTAACACCCTTAAAATGTTATACTGCACATTTTTGCAGCTTCACATTATACCATATGTGACAGAGTACAAACATCCTAGCATTACCTTTGTGTGTCAAATGAAATACAGTTACCAGAAAATAGAAGTCTTTGGCTCACAGAATCATAGTTGAGTACTAGGCAACCAGTTTACATCTTATTACAACAAAACCACATACAAAAAAATAAAAAATAAAAATATAAAATACCACCAAGAAGAAGCCACTGATACAAAAACTGGAATTTAATAAACACTTAGTGCCTCGGCATGGATGCCTTCCAAGAGTAAAACACATCACACAAAATCAGTTTAAATACACTCACTCATTAACATAATTATCAAACATCCCTCAATAAAACAATTACATATTTCCATTTACACTCCTTGTTGAGCCCAAAAGATTTCAAGGTGCCATACTTTAAAATAAACAGTGTTTCTTTTTTGAGCAATTTTTCTTTTACACTCACATGTTCTCCAAGAAGAACTTCAACCTTCTCCAGAACATAACCTTTTAACTCATAAGGGTTGGAATTATGATACTTTGAAAAATGAGCACCTAATGGGCTTTCCATTTTTTTATTTTTGATATCTCTCACATGTTCTTGTAGTCGAATCCTAAAGCTTCTATAAGTTTCCCCTATATAAAACAAATTGCAGGTATACTTCAACACATAAATAACTCCTTCTGTACAACAAGTATAATAACATCTTGGAACAAACCCAATCCTATTAACATTAAATTATTCTTGGTGGTATTTTATACATCTTATTACAAGCCTAGCATATAAACCATATTCAGATGTTCTTTTCAGCCTCAAGGAGGGCAACCTGATATAGACCAGGGGAGTATCTTAGGCTTTCCATCCAATTACTAAGTTTTATTTTAAAGCGTCAATGGTTCTACTGTGTTTGACATGTATGGGAAACTTATTTCAGAGGTGAGGGATACAATGGCATATGAAGCTATCACACCAGTTTCTTATATGTTGATGAAGGTTAAGGTCCTTTATTGAGTTAATTAAGAGACCATTTGATGTGCGAAGGAATCGGTGGTCATGGGAGGTCATGTGTTTCATGGTTCAGAAGGCTAGATACAGATCATCGCAGAAGAATCTATAGGAGATTAAGTACATGGAGAGAGCTGTCAGTCAATCTGAATAACTGAGGGTATTGAGACCACTAATCCTTTTAGTTAGAAATTTCTCAAGTCTCTCAAGCTGAGTGACATGTTTTGACAAGTACATGCCAAAAGGTGTAAACTATTCAATAATGGCACTGATAACAAATGAATAAGATAAATTAAAACTTCTTTAAATCTAGGGGACATGTCTTGAAAATTAATTGAGGCAGATAGAAGGATTTCTGAACTGCTTTGGAAACATGATACTAAAAAGCCAAGAAATTATCAACAAGAGGATTGCTGGAAGGAAGTGTCCCTTATATGGTATGCTTTGGAACTGTTCTGCTCACCAGAATGAACTATACCTTATTTTTTTATGTTTAGCTTGAGATCACTGTACTTAAACTAGTTGTTAATATAGTCCTAACTCAAGTAGCATCAATTGTGAGTCAGTGGAGAGCCAAATAACAATACCCCAATTTACAGTCATCCACAAATTTACATAACTCATCTAACCATAATTCATGAATGTTGGCACATGCACATTACTTCAGCTATCCAAATATCCGACTGGTTTTGTAATTACCAAAGCATTAATATTTACAATATCAGTTCCAATAATAATATTGTCTTTAAATTTGCCTGTCGCTTTATTATCAGCAGGTAGTACTGATTTCACACTAGGTAAATGCTCAGATATGGTTTGTCCATTGTTCTGCAGGTTATTTATATCAAACTGAGAAGGTATTAACTCAGATGTACATCAAATGTTATCAGTAAGACCAATGATGGTTCCACGAGCTGTAGAGATTATGTTCTGAACTGATGGAATTTCAAGACTTCTTTGAATTGTTTCTCTTGTTCTCTGAGTCAGTAGTTTCTTTATGGGTCTTCAGTTTCTTCTGTAGATTCTGTTACTTTGAGCTTGTATCCAATAAAGTCTAGGTATTTTTTTTTCTTGGAAGAGATGTACCTTCCATTATTTCTTTATTCAGTCTTTCTCCTTTTACAAAACACAAATTCTTTCATGTTTTGTCAAAATAATCTTTTTGTTTCATTTGCATTTCCTGAAGTAATTGAACTGCAGGTTGTTCATTACCTGCTAATACCAGTAACAATGAAATCGGACTTGTATTTTATCTCAGACATCTTTTGGTTAAAAGTTGACCTGTGGATAATCACGTTGACTATAATCTATTGTTTTATTCCAAGATGGATAAGTAATGATCCTTGGTACTAGAATCTTGTTTCTTTATCAGATTTTTTTATATAGTTTGCATTACTTGCTGACTCTATTCATTGCTTTTAAAGTTAACGGGGACTTTAGGTCACATGCCTAAACTCCCATAGTTTCTCAAACATGCAAAACTAATGACTGACAAAACGTGGGCCATTGTCAGTGAACAATTCAGTGAACACAGATTGTGTTATAATGAGGAGCTTAAAAGAAACCTTCCCAAATCTCAAAGACTTCCGAAGCCACCTTATGCCAATCACTAAAGTACACACCAAAAACAAACACCAAACATTTCACATAAGCCAATACCTAATGGTCTCCCAAGTGCAAAGGTCATAAGGCAAGCATGCACTTTACTTAATACTCTTGTCATTGGGGACTCCGTTGCGTGACACAAAGATGCCCCACTCACAAGGTTAGACAAGGAGAAGACAACTGCTCATTGCTTTTCTGGAGCTAGGATCCACAATATCACATACACACACAAGCACTCAGGTTACTGTACCTGGGGTACCAATATGATTCTATCATAGTCCATGCAGATGTAAATGACCTGAGCTTACCTCACTGGACTATATGATAAGAGACATAAAGGATCTCTCAAAATATGTGCACTGGTAAAAGCCTTGCATGGAGCAGCATTCTACCTTCACCAAGGGTGATGCCACAGTATGATCATAAAATTATTGATTTTAATAACTGGCTTAGTTTCTGGGTGTCACTTCAGTTGTTCCAATATCTGTCAGCATGGGAGAACATGGTAAAAAGACTGTGTTGATTTGCCAAGTATGGGTTGAACCTGTTCCCCCCATTTTGGATATTGGCTAAAACTTTATCGTCCCCTTGTGCCTTTTTTAGGCAATGCCAAAAAGATGAAACTTCCAGTATATTGAAAAAAGTCTACAAGCAACCTTAACGTGTTACTGTTCAGTGCTCACAGATTCATACATTCATAGACTGTTACTAGGCTAATGACCTGGGGGGCCTTTATAAGCCTAACCAAGTTTTCCCAAAAGAAAAATGATAACCTGTATCCAAATAGGACATTGAAGGCCAGATATTTGTAAGTTACCTCTGTCCATAAGAGATATAGATGCCAGTCCGATGTTAATTTCCTATTCCCCATCCATTTGTCTAGGTTGTGCTTAAACTGGGTAATAGATGAACTCAGCTTAAACAAAAAACTCCACCCTTTAAGCCCTCCTCATTCTGGAGCATGTAGACATCTGTGCTGTGACCGAGACTTGGTTTAAAGCTGTTGAAAGTACTCTGGAACTGCAAGGCTACAGTGCCTTCTACACATTTAGACCAACAATAGCACAGGCTGGGTCCAAATGTGGAGATGTCTCATTCTAAATTAGCAACAAACCCACTACAAGGTTGACTAAACAAGATGATACCATGGAGCTCATCCACAAGCAAGTCATCATAGGTAAGGTCCCTTACCATTTCATGGCTAGACACAGGTTATCATCTATGTCCGTAAAGTCTCACAACTTGCCTCAACCTACTAGAGGTAATCACCATCAAACCAAACACCCTATTCATGGGTAACTTTAAATACCACTCTATAGACTGGGAAATGTTCACTACCACAAACTCACTGGCATGATGCTGCCTAAACCTTATTAACACAAACACCATGGAACAGATAGTGCACACTCCAACCAGAGGTTCGGATATACTAGATCTGGTACTCACCAGCATGACAGAGCATTTCATCCTGTTCCCCCATGTCACATCCTGACTAGTGAGGTTGGATCACAAAGCTGTCTCATTCAAAGTAAAAATCAACCTAGAAAATCCAGCTACACCAGTAATATAAACTATTCCAAGGCAAACTATATCCTGTTAAGTGACAAACCAAATAAAAGGCCAACAAGATGGATAATTCCCAATAAGGTCCTGAAAAAATAAGGCAGTATAAAATGCACTTTAATACAAAAACAAAATGGTCAAGTGCTTTCATCCAAATCCAATAGCCAGTATGCCAAAGTTTAAGCAGTCCCTCCTCATGCACCATATGTCTGACCTTAGGCTTAGGCTTGCAGACTGTGTACTGATACATAAGGTACATATCAGCACCAAACTCCTCAGAAATTTCTTGCTGCCAGTTCTAGAAGCAACATGTCATCATTTCCTCCATCTGTCAACCATTCAAAAGTATCCAGATTGCCACTGCCAGTGATAGATAAGTAACTCATTGAGGACCCTCCTTCTTTACCCTAGTTTTGATACTGGATTTTTGTTAATGTCAACAGAGGCAAATGCCTCTGTGGTAGGCATATTCCCTACAAAAACAGACATACTTCATCTGTCTTTTGTTTAGGACCTGAATATAATGTTAGGGATTTGCACTTTGTCAGGTTTTCATTCCTAAATCCCTGCGGAACCATTTCTCCTCTCTGAAGATTTAGTTAGAGAATATAAAGCTGTAGACTTTAGCATGAGACACCATATCTGTTGATGTTACCAACTTGCATGTCCCCCACAGATGAAAAAAGAAGTCTAGGAAACCAAGGAAAGATGGCACTACCTTGGCTTTTTTCTCCTCTTCAGAGTAGGATGTACCCATTGAGGCAGTTGAACAGTCCAAATTATGTCTGATCTCTGGTCCTATTCCATCTGTTGTAACTCCACTGGAAGCTAACATGAAATGCTTTTCAGGCATATGCCACTTAACTGGTCAAATGGTTGTTAAGGCCTCAAAGGGCAAAACACGATGAGCCTTTTCTGAAGGACCAGATGGAGCACCACAGATATTGGTTCATAAAGATGTCCCTGGTTGTCTGCTAGAGGTACATCCAGAGTCAGGCCATGCTCATTTAATTTCTTTATATACACCAAGGAAAACGAAACACTCACAAAACAAAGCATCTATTCATTCAAGCCTTTTCTGTTTTGATGGACATTTATCAGGAATGGCAGAAATGTTCTCTCTCTCTCTCTCTCTCTCTCTCATATCCCCGTAAAAGTAAAAAATATGAATCTTTTGAGGAAGATTCTTCTTCAGAGCTGTCATCTGGAAGTTTGAATTATTCCTCTCAGATTAATTCCCCTTTGGGATATGAATCTAAGCCTGAAGATACCATGTCCTCTAATTCCCCTGAGGAAGAGATGTCCTTTGGGAGACCAATGAAAAAAATATAGAGTATTTTAACTGGGAGGGCAAACAAATATCACAATAACAAAATGGATAATATGTTCTCTTATATAGATGTCCCCAAGCCATCTCCTGTCCCTGCAGGTCTAGAACATGTGGAGGACGCCTTCTTTTTTGCTTTTTCAACTCTCATCACAGGCACTTGTATGCAAAAATCCTAAAAGATACTACAAGGCCTGTGAATCCCACAAATACTTGTATAAAAATTCCACCTTAGACCCTGCTGTAGTTTCCACTGATGCTGACAAGTCCTCTAAACTTTTCCCTTCGCCCATTGCTCTTTCCACTGATAAGGATAGTCGACCCATTCTTAGATATGAGGAAAATGCATGTGTATGTATACGTATATACAGGGTCGATATTAGAATACCGAACTTTCAAAATTTTGAGTGTTCTAATATCGAAACCTATTAATCGAACATTTAAAACATCGAACATACAGAACAGCGAATTTTTTCCTAGAAAAAAAAATTTGCTGTTCCAAAACACATACAGACAACACAAACGCACCAAACAAACAGCAATCCACACACATACACCCAAACTCTTACACCTAACCTTACACTAAACTATACATACACCACTAACTATCCACTTACCTTAACCCAAACTCTAACCCTAAGGTCTGTCACTATCGCACAGTCACCTCACCCGCGCCCTAACCCTAACTCACCTACCCCGCCCTAACCCTCATGTCCACACAATCGCACACTTACCTGACCTGCGCCCTAACCCTATCTCACCTAACCCACCCTAACCCTCACATCCACACAATCGCACACTTACCTGAACCTGACCCGTAACTTTCCACCACAGCACTGAAAATACCAAAGCAACAGAAACGAACAACCAAATTCTTTCCCTAGGAAAAAATTCAGTTTTCTGTTTCTTCAATATTTTCAGCATTCGCTGAAAACGGGTCGATATTAGAACACTCGAAATTTTGAAAGTTCGGTGTTCTAATATAGACCCATCTATCTATATATATATATATATATATATATATATATATATATATATATATATATATATATATATATATATCTTTTGGGCTGTTAACTGTCAGACACACATGCTGATGTATCTGCTACATATAATGGAAAGCTTTCCTTTCAACATTCAGTTCTTCAAGTTCCAGAAAAAGCAACAGGATGTAGTTCTTGTATTTCTTTCAGACACTGTTCTGCAAGGAATAATAGAACCATTTCCCAAAAATCAAAGAGGAAAGGGGTTTATGCCCAATTTTTCCTGGTCCTGCTGAAGGTGGGCACTTTGAGACATATTCCGAATCTCTCAATTCTAAACACTGTCTTCATTCCAAAATTCAAAATGCTGACTCTTGAAGGACTTGTCCCCTCATTTGTCCAAATGCCTTTTTGACTCCCCTTGCCTGTGATGATGCTTATCTGCACATTCCAATCCATCCTCTTTACAGAAAAGTTCAAAGATTCTTTGCCTTTGACTTACGCTTTCGGTTTACTTCTTTGCCTTTTGGATTTTCAACTGTCCTAAGAGTATTGACAAATTGCACAGTCCTAATATCCAGGATAACTGTGATTACCTTTACCTGGAGGACTTTCTAATTCAAACCACTTCTCTGGGATTCACCTTGAATTTCAACCAGTCCAATCTTCTTTCTTCCATTTCTCAGGTATTCCTCAGTTGCCACCTAGAATCTTTTTTGATGATGGCTTTTCTTCCTCCAGACAAGAGTTTATTTTTTACAGACAACTTTCAGTCCTTGAAAATCTCAGCTCTGACCTCTGCAGGAAGATATTTTGAGAGTCTTGGTGTATGTGGTATCTATTCAGATACCTTTTGCCGTTAATACACATGAGGAAAATCTAGTGGTACCTAAAGTCGATATGGGGTCAGCAATGTCATCCTCTGCCTTTCCCAGTTCCTGTATTACCATTCATGAAGAAAGAGCAACACTGAAGGATCATACAAATAAACTTGAACTCAGGAGTTCCCTTTCAAATTCCTCCTCCTCGCTGTCTCAACAGATACATCAGACACAGTCTAGGGGGCCTGCTCAAATGGCTACAAAGTGCAGGGAATTTGATAAAAAGGGGAAAAAAATCAGAGTATAAACATAAAGGAGATGACCGCATTGATTCTAGCTCTCCAATCCTTCTATGACCTTTGGTCTCTAAAAATTGTTCAAGTTTTGACAGACAACACAACTGTTAAGTGGTATATCAACAAACAGCGGTGCGCAAAGTTTTATCCTTTTTGCAGACTTGCAGTGCTGGCTTGGGACACTGTCATTCATCACAACCTATTTGTCCAAGCTGCATATATCCCATCAGAGCAGAACAGCTTGGTATATCACCTGAGCAGATTAAGTAAGGACAGACCCCCACAAATGTGTGCTGAACAGTGAGGTCTCCTTCGGATTGCTCATTCCACAGACAGATTTACTTGCCTCTAGCCTAAACCATTTGCTCAAAATATTTTGCTCAATGTCCCATTGCAAGGAAGCATGGACAATGGATTCCTTCTCCATCTCTAGGAAAGGGAAATTTCTATATGCCTTTCCTCTTTACAGAAGCCCTCCTGAAAATTCAGAAGAACAAACCTACATTCCCTTGATGACCCCCCTTTTGACCCAAACAACAGTGATTCTCCCTTTTCTTTCAAATGGCCAAGGGCAACTGCCAATCATTAGCCCACAGGATGGACTTGTTCATGCAACAGAAAAGCTCTGTCATTCACCCCAACCTGAAGACTCGCAACCTTATGGTTTTGGATGATACACTTTTGATTCCATTTAGGCGCCATTATTCTGAGGGTATGTTTCTTCTTTCAGCTTTTCCCCGGTTAGGGGTCGCCACAGCGGAACAATGGTCCACAGAACGATTGGCAGTGGAATTTTACGGTGTCACGTTGCCAGCCCAGCGCCCAACTTTCCACAGAAGGCACACGCATACACACACTCACACCTAGGGCCAATGTAGAGTGTCCAATCCACCTACAACATGTCTTTGGGATGTAGGAGGAAACCATAGCACCTGGAGGAAACCCACACAACCCCAGGGAGGACATGCAGACTCCACACAGAAAGTACCCCAGCCAAGAATTGAACCGGCTGCAATGCTAACCCCTGCACCACCATGGCTGCCCTATTCTGAGGGTATGCTACAGGTAATAAAACAGGCTTGGAAAACTGCCATTAGAAAATCATATATATTATCTCATCAAATAGTGAATGCTCAAAAGAGCAGACCTAAAAAGATTTTTAGATTGAATCACACAAAATAAAAAAAAAAACACTATTTTATGCAGGGAGCAAGCCCATCTACACCCCCTATACCCCCTGCTAATTATATATACCAAGTCTGAGATTACACAACAGCCAGGAAAAGGCAAATTCCCAGACATCACTCTATAGTGATCTTGGACACAGAGCAGCCTGGCAGCTAGCAAAACATGAAAAATTAATATTTGCTCTTATGAACTGCAAGAATATAGACATTGATATACAAATGAATAGGTTTTCTATTTTGTGCTACAAGAGAGGGTGGGATCCCTATCAATTAGAGATATCAGTTATCCTCCAATACTTGTGTAAGCTGCTCAATTTAGGCCTGACACAAGCACCCATCTGTTAGCCATCTCATCTTGTCTTCTTTTAGTTCCATTCCTCACATTCAGAGGTCAAACAATTCCTTTAAGGTTTACTGTACATCAGACCATCAAGAAAAGCCATTACTCCTCCTTGGGACCTACATTTAATTTTGTGCTTGAAAAATTTACTCTATCACCTTTACAAGCCAGCTGTTTCAGTTTCTTTAAATGTTTTTACATGGAAAACTGTTCTTCTTGTTGGTTTAAATTCTGGTAAAAGAGTTTGTGAATTGCGAGCTTTGATGTCTCAGTCTTCTTTTCTAGTTTTCCAGGAGGACAGACTTTCCCTTAGAACAAATCTATAATTTATGCCTAAGGTAGTCAGAGAAATGTCTGTAAACCAGTCTATTCACCTTCCCACGTTTTTCATAATCCTCAAAACAAAGATGAAAAGATTCTGCACTCCCTTGATGTACACAAACAATTGAGATTTTATTTGCGCAAGACAAAGGAAATTAGAAGATCTGGTCAGTTATTAATTTCCTGTGATTGCAAGTAGCAATGCCCTCCAGTTTACAAACCATTTCTAGATGAGTATCACTTGCCATCTCTTTTTACTATTCATTTTGTGGCAAGTCTGCAACATGTAACATCAAAGTTCATTCTACAATAGCTGTATCATCTTCTTGGGCCTTTCTCAAAGGTGTAGATTAAGAGTTCATTTGAGAAGCAGCTACTTAGTCCTCCATTGATACCTTAAAAAAAATTACAAAGTTGATGCTTTTTCTAGAACCAGAACTGGTTTTGTCAGAACCATTTTCCAGGAGTTACTGGACTCTAGTTTAGTGCCTCTTTCCTCCTCTCTAACCCCCTCTCATAAGATCACTATTGCAGTAATGCCAGACATAGGGAATCATCCCAATGATTAGTTTTTCTGCAACAGTGATCTAATGCTGAACATAGTACAAATGTGTAAGAACTCAACATAACAGTAGATGTTCAAAGAGATCGCTGTTGCAGTGTCTGCACCCTCCACCCACTCCCTTTCTACTTCCTTTTCTTTTTTGGCCAAGGTGAAACCCCAAACTTAAATTTGCCTACCATTTCCCCTCTTTTCCCTGTGTATCCTGAGTCTGTCCTCTTTGCACTTAGCCTCAGTAACCTCCTGAAGAAAGTTCTAAGAAATTTTGTGGCTGCACATCCTTTACATACCAGCATGCAGCCCTCATGACATGGTCTAAGATCGGACATCCAGCATACTGGGAAGGAACACCTGAGCTTTGTCATACTGGCTGGACATATGGTATATCCATGGCAGGATACATCCTATTGTTTAGCATTACTGCAACAGTGTAGTACAAATGATTGACTAGCTATGTTTTTATATTTTTAGTACTGCATATTGCTTTGTGATATTTTGAGATGCATAATAGTAGCTCTTTAACAGTGACTGTTACATTTCATTCTGTGAGAACATGTTTTCTTGCCATCCTTAAACTTTTAGCTTTGTTTATGTCATTAATTAGAAGATATAATGTTTCTTTAAAGCTTTTTTAGATATTATTGTATACTGTTGCCTTGCAACAAAACAATTTGTATTTTATTTCAGATGTATGACATCCATTCATTGTTTGTTTATGTCATTATTAGTATTGTCATTGTTGACAACACCCTGCTGTAATGTAACAGTTAATGATTGGTCAGATATCTTTTTAAAGTTTGTTACATGTGGAATAGCTTTATGTCTGATGAAGCATTCATTAGGAACACAAAAGCGCTTACACGTTTTTACTGTGCTTTTGATGGAATACAACAGTTTAAAGAACCTTCATTTTTGGCTGGGGTTGTTGTCTGTTGAGGTTTTTATATTGTTTTTAGCTTGATGGAGGAGAAAAATGACAAGGCACAACCTGCTCACCTGTCTTCAGAGGATGTATAAGGATGTATTCTCACAGTACATCCATGTTATAGTGTCCAGTGGAAACCAAAGAAAAATGAGGACATCAGTCTATGAGATGGGCAAGACTCCAGAGGATGCCACTCACAAAGGTCGGGATGTCCCTCACAAGAGTGTATTGCAGCCCACCCCTGACCATGTAGCATGTCTGCTCAGTGGGCAGGTAAGTATCAAAGTAGCAGGCCTTCCTCTGTGAGCAGCAGTAGTAAATTCCAGGCCCATTGTCCTCCCACACTGCCTTCCATTGCTAGCTATGGTGGGAGCCGGTAACCCCAGTCTGAAGGGATTAAGCCCAGATCAAGCCACTTCAGTCCATGGAACTGAGAAGAATGAAGAGCTCAAAGGAACCATGCTGGGGATAAAATAGAAAACCCCCAACCTGGAATCTGAGGGAAAAAAAGATGATTGGACAAATACTGAAAATGTATCTCCAATCTAGGAAGAAAAGGGTTATGTAACTCCTATAATTTCAGACACTAAATGATAGCATGTGCAGTGCCCATGGATGGGGAAACATGGTGAAGGAGACTACAAAACGCATTTTAACAGACAGAAAACCCTCACCAGTGCCCCAGTAGTGAGTTGCTGACATTAGAAATCAGGTACCTACATTCATTTTTGGTCTTTAACAGAGAGTAGAAAGAATTCAGCATATGGCTGGAGATGCAAAACATTTATTGGCAGAAATCACACTTAAGGTTTCTCAGACAAGATAATTGTCTTTATTTCAGACACAAGACACAAGTAGACTGGAAACTTGCTTGCATTCTGATATAGAAAATGAAGTCAGATCTACAGAGAGTGGGTTGATTGGAAGTTTTTAGGGTAGAATTTCTTTCTCTGCCTATTGCTATTAACGTTTTCATTAAGCTATCCTTATGTATTTTTTTGTCAAGTATGTACAGCGGTGCTTTGAACAACTGCCAAAAGTCAAAAGATGGACTTACACTGCATGACTGGGAGCTCCAAGTACCACAGTAACGGTGTCTTGAGAGAAGGGATAAAAACAGTGGTGGAAGTAATGAGGTTGCAGCTTTGTTTTATTTCTTAATGAGTGCTTGTAGGATTATCGAGGCACTCGGTCAGAAATTAATAAATACACCTAATGTCAGATTATAAGTACCACTTTTTATATATTGTGACTGATTCTCAGCAATGTGAGAGGTATTGGGACCAGACAAATCTAACATGCCTCTTTCTCCATTCATTTGCTGTGTAAAGTAATTTTTGTATTTGTGCAAGGTGATTTAAAATAATTATTTCTCTTCTTCTCTTCTTCTCAGTGGAAGTTACTGAACTGCCTGCTCTAAGAATGAGTACACCCACCCCTGTTGATTTAAAATTCATTCTTACCTTTTCCTATGTATATATTTCCATACAGTCATGCCATGTATGCGTTTATCAGGTTTATAAACAATGATAATGGATGAGAGCCTATGACCTTCCCAGTTTTTTAATTTGGACTTGTATGTTCATTTTGTTTTCCAAATAAATTGTTGCACTTTACCTCTGTTCCCCAGAAGTCTGTTATGTATATTAGCTCCACTAATAAAGCTTTTTTTAAACCCCTTTATTCAATTATCACTTGTGACATAAGCAAACTTACATTCATACAAAATAAATCAAACCATATTAACAAGTTCACATTTACAAATATTACACATTACATATACTGTTATATATCTTATAATCAAAGCAACATTACCTAATTTGTTCAATTTCTGCCTTCTCTTAAATTTTATTCGTTCTCCAAAACATTTTTCTGCATGTATTGTTCCCACAATTTCCATTTTTTAATGTAATTTACTCATACCCTTTTCTAAAGATTTCACTACCTGTTCTTTTTTAAACAAGAAACATCTTTGCCTATGTCATAAGTGATAATTTAATAATCATACATTTATATAACTGAAAACAAACCATATTGACATAATTCCAGCTGCAAGCATTTTATATCACAAACCACATTAACATAATCCTAGTTTCAAACATTATACATCACTTATAATCTATCCAATCATTGTCAGTCAAACGTTACATAGCTCATTCAAGTCCTGCCTTCTTTTAAACCTCATTGCTCCCCTGTATGTATTGTTCCCACAGTTCCTATTTTTTTCCTATGTAATTTGCTTCTACTCTTTTTTTAAAGATCCCAGTACCAGTTCTTTTATCTCTGTTACTATATTTATTACTTCTAGTAAAGTTGGTTTAGACTTTGATTTCCATTTTCTTGTAATTGCTTTTTTTGGCAGCCAACATAATTAGACTCAGCAAATCCTTACTATGTCTAGGCAATTCTGATTTTGTATCATAGCTCAGAAAAATCATTTTCCTAGTTTTGGCATGTCACAAATTCAGAAAATGTATGACTTGACTCTGCTTGTGTGTCACCCCCAACAAACAAATAAATAAAAATAAATAAAACAGCATGGCTCTCAGTGCATCAGGGATAAATCTCAACAGAATCAGGGACAAATCTAGAAATAAGAGACATGAACAGTTTTAAACTACTAGTATATTAATTTGAGACACTGACAGAAAAAATGAACATAAATTAATATACGTTTTAAATCTAATTACTGTCATTATTAAGTGTAAAAAGTTGCCAGTTTTAGATGGGATTAAGAGGAACAGTTGAGGGGAATGTAAAACGGCACATGTTTAGAAATGCAGAATACTTGCCCTTTGCAGAAGTGTAACCACAAAAAAAAAAACAATGTCACCACTGCTCTTTGCAAACTCGATCAAGAAAGTATACCGAAATAGTCTTTGGGGTTAATAACTTCCTTACCACTGCAACAGTGTTGTTGAACTGGCGCCTGGCACAAAATAATTCAATGCACTTCACACAAGCAACAAATGCAAAAGCAGTTTCTTTGGTAACTTGGTTGTTGGTGAATGCTGGTGTGTCACCCAAAATGTCTTGATGTGTCACCTTTGACATGCATGTCATAGCTTCGCCATCACTGCCCTAGTTACACCAATTTGCTCACCCAGTATCTCTGACAGAGTAGTCTGTAGGGAATCTTTAAAGTCTGCCAACTCATTACAATCCTAGAAAATATATTTCCAGTTGGGTCTACTTCAGTATATCAAAGTCCCTTTGACTATGTAAATATTTCGTTGATATACATACTGTATATATGTTTATGTTTATGAAAATCAATAAAAACGTATTCAGTCAAAAAAAAGAATATCAAAGTCCCATATCAGCGAATCTCATTTCATCGAGATGACAGTATTGAATCTTCACTTAAGCGAAACCTTAAACCAGCAAAAACATTCACAGCATAACAAATTATAAACACAAAAATTACATGATAAGGAGGACAAATTAAAAAACTAAAAATACAAATTCAAAAGCTACAAATATTTGGATTATAGAGGATCTATAACAAACAAAGAAAAAAGTGGATACCGTTCACATACATACTGTTAAGACACAAACTGTCCTAAAATAAATGAAAACATTATCAGTAGCTGAAATTATATTTATAATAGATGTGAAGATGATAGCAAAAATTTGAGTAAGCTTAAAGAACAGGGATGTAGAACTGAGATGGTTTGTGGGTGAAGACACAAGAAAGAATGGGAGAGACGTTATACTTCATGGGAATGTCAAAGAGAAGTTGTAACATCAGTATAGTTATATAGAGGAGATTATGGAACTGGATAGGTGAGTGCCTTACACAGGTTAAGAAAAAGCTTGAGATCCAACATGGCTGTAGTAGAGTGAGGGTTCAGTCTATAAGTAGAGATCAGTCCAGTGGCTCGGAACGTTGACATAATCAAAAGTCTGATAGGGATTTTTAAGACCATCTTTAAACTGTTTTGGTCTGTTCACTTGATGGGGTACGTTGAGTAGTGAGTTGCAGAATTTTGCTGCTTAATGTTAATACACAGAGTCCCCATATGAGTGATAATAAGGGGTATCTAAAGAGTGGTATTAACTGTGATCCAGATGTGGATATCAAACTGCAAATGAAACACTGGCAATACCACTGCAAGAGATTGTATAATATACTTAATATACACAGATATTATTTAAAAAAGAACAACAAAACAAAGTATTGCTACTGATCACTATGTCAGACCAAGCCAAGTATTTTGCTATAACAAGTGCTGTATATGTATTAAAATGTACTTGTAGGCTATTTTATATTGGAGAGACTGGGTGGTCTTTTAAGACATACTTTCAGGAACATATTAGAGATATTAAAAATAAAAAAACTAGATAGTCCACTGGGTTCACATTTTGAGGAATTTCATGGTGCTAAGCCAGATTGTTTGATGGGGTGTATATTAGAAAAGATTAATTTATCTGTAGGAGAATGTGTTAATATTAAAATCAAGTTATTGCAAAAAGAAACTTTATTTATTTTAAAGTACAACACTTTAGAACCATTTTGGTCTTAATAAAGAGTGTAATTGGAAATATGTAATTTAGCTAATTATTTAACTGGGTTATATTAAGTATTTAAATAGTTGTGTGTCATATGCTTTTTACTCTTGGAAGGCTTTTGGCAGAGGCACTAAGTCTTTTAATAAATTGTATTTGCTCCCAGTTCATGGTCAGTTGTTATTCGATGTATTTACTTTGGTGGTTTTTATTTTGCTATACAAGCCTGAGAAGAAAAGAGCTATGAAACACCAAAGCTTTACAAAGAACTAGTAGAGGAACATCCTGCATGGTGCCAGTGTTCCAGCTCACTAGTATATGACACATGTTGGAGATAAAATAACGGCTTAACATCAGCTGATGCTTTAGGAAACCTGGAGAGGTGCAGTGTCAGAGACAGCTGTCAGGATAAGTGAAAAAGACAGACTGTCCAGTGCTCAAGCATTTTGGCATCTAAAGCAAAGAGAACAGAGTAGGAGGACAGTCACTAGAGAAGAGTAACAGACAAGCATCTAAACAGGAAAGACATGCATCAAAGCTGACAGCAGGAAGATGGGGCAGGGGTGGAGAAGTAAATCAAATGGGGTTGCCTAAAGGGAGACAGACTAAAACTACTATGGACTTAAACCAATGTGGAAAGGGAATAAAGTGCTTATGCAGGAGGCTATTCATAGCTTCATAGGTTCATAGGTATATTAGGCTAATGGCCCTTAGGCCTTTACAAGCCTAGCCATAGGATTACCCTGGCATAGTGCCAACCGACCTTAGTTCCCAGTGCCTCTGTCGAATAGAGCCACTGGAGTTATCCCCAGGGTGAATTTTCTGTTTCCCATCCACTCATCAAGATTTCTCTTGAAGAGGGTCAGTGAGGTGCTCTGGTTGACATGTATGGGAAGTGTGTTCCATAGCATGGGCAGTCTCTGGGTTATGAGCCTGTCCCTCCAGCATGTTCTGTTAATTGTGGTAATGAGGTTGAGGTCTCTGGAGCATGTGGTGTGGAGGGATTGGGATTTCTTTAGATGTAGCATTTCTAACAGAGCTGGGTCAGACATGGGTTTGTAAGTCAAACAGGGATCGCCTCTAAGCAGGCGATATGAGACAGAGAATAGTTGGAGTTTTTTGAGTCTGTCCATATAGGACAAGTGTTTAAGGCTTAGGATCCTCTTTGTGAGGTACTTTTGCAGCCTCTCCAGTTGTTGCAGGTGTCTAGTGAGGTACATGCCAAATGAGGCACTGTACTCGATGATTGCCCTAATGAGGGAAGAGTAGAGGGAGACAATGACCTCTTTCTTCCTGGATGCAAAACCCTTAGTAATGAGATGCACCACATAGAAGGACTTTCTGACCACAGTGGCAATGTGGTGATCAAAAGAGAGGTTGCTGTCAACCTGTGTTCCCAGATATCTTATAGCACCTTCTGTGTTCAGTGGACTACCATCTATGTGGTAATTCATGGGAACCGGGTTTTTCCCAAAGGGGATGATGACATTTTTTGGCATTGAACTTAAGGTCATGGTTCTGACACCAGTCGTTGGTCTCAGTGAAGCCATTCTGTAGGATGTCAACATCACTTGGAGAGTTAATAATAGCTCCCAACTTGCAATTGTCTGTGAATGTTGTCAGCCAGAGTCCCTTTGTGTTGGCCTGGACTTCAGAGAAGTGGATACCAAACAGGAGAGGACCCAGGACTGAACACCGTGGGACTCCACTCGTGAATAGTCGGCAGTCTGACTTGGAGTCAACCACTTTCACACTGTGGGTTCCATCTGTGAGCCAGTTTGCAACCCACCTAGTGATGTAGGGGTTGATGCCAAGCTTAGTGAGTTTTTCTATGATTCCTGAGTGGGGAATGGTATCAAAAGCCTTGGCTATATCAAGGTAGACTGTATGAACCAACTTGCCTTCATCCACAGCTCTGGTGACTGGCTCAAAGAAGTCAACCAAGTCGAGCAGGCATGATCTACCCTTCACAAAACCAAACTGTGTGGGATCCAGAGTTTAGAGATTCCCTATATCCTTGTTTATTAGGTCCATGATGATGTGTTCCATAGCTTTGCATACCACACTCTTCAGGCTAATGGGGAGAGAGTTCCCAGGGTCTGTAGTTGCTTCTCCTTTGTGGAGAGGGATAACTGTAGCAGTGCACCGTTTGGCAGGGACAAAGCCTGTGGTGAGGCTGTGATTGAACAGGGCACACAGGTGAGGTGCCAATTCACTCTGTAGTTCATATAGAACACAACCAGGGATATTGTCAGGTCCCATAGAAGCTGTATTCTTGGCCTTGGACAGTGCTGTTTTAACCTGTGCAGCAGTAATATTGGGTGTATGGCAATCTACTGGTATTGTGATTGGTCCTTTGGGGGGGGTAAAGTTGGCACTGAATCTGTCAGCCAGTATACTGGCAATATCTGTTGGCACAGTATAGGAGGTACCATTGTGCAGTAGCTCAGAGCAAGTCTGGGTATTGCCGTGGAGATTCTTTACATAACTATAGAAGGCCTTCTGGTTGTCTTTACTATCTGCAATCTGTATTTCCAAACAGAGTTGCTACATAGATACATACAGAGCATACCAATGATGCAAAGATGAAAATAAGTCAGTCTAATGAGCAATTTCTGTGAAGTGAAAATATGTATACAACCTTTTTTAAAATACATATAGTTTTCTTCAGGCCATGTAAAACAGGATGTAGTACTCACCAACATGGTACAGCATTGACCCCCACCCCCACCCCCCCATCCCAACAGAACACATCTTAACTTGTGATGTTGGATCACAAAGCTGTCTCCTTCAAAATAAAAATCAACTTGGAAAACCCAACTAAACATGCAACAGTTAGGAACTATTTTAAGGCAAACTACATCCTATTAAAAGACAGTTTGTGAAAATTCAGGCCTACCCCTAACCTCAATACCACAGCTACCTATGCATAATTATTCATAGAAACCTTGTAAAAACATGTAAATGTCCGTATAGATGCTGCCATACCTACCAAAAGTAAGCCCAAAGCAAACATCAAAAACAAACCTCACTGGTGGAATGCTCACCTCAGCAGGATATTTAAAAAAAAAAAAGGCATGGCCAAAATTAGAAAGAACAACTCCCATGAAGGAAAGAGTTCTTTGATTCAACTAAACAAGAAACTAAGAGGTCTTATTAAGTCTAATAAGGCCAACTATGAGGTCAGGATAGTCTCTCAGGCTAAGGACAATCACAAGGCCTTTTTCAGCTCTGTCCAGAATATTAAAGGTAACACACAGCTGTGTGCTGAACTCATGGTTAATGGCACCACCTTCATTGACCAGGGAGACATAGCGAAGCTACTGGCTGATACATTCATCTGAAATCACTCGTGAACCCCACCCAGCTACCTCCTGTGAAAGACCTTCTAGCATGCTCCCCAACTATTACCAGGGATCAGATTCTGGTAGCACCCACTAAGATAAAAAACATTCCTGTATTGGGCCCAGACAGTATCCCTGGTTGTCTCCTGAATATTCTAAAACATGACCTAACAGGACCACTTGAGGCACTGTTCAACTACAGCCTCAAAACAAGTTATGTACCAAGTGAATGGAGGACCACAACAGTCATCCATCTTCATAAGTGTGGATAATCAACCAACCAACCTCCAGGAACTACAGACCCATCAGTCTGACAAGTCTAATATGCAAAGCCGTGGAAAGAATTATCATGAAAATGATCAACAAGGACTTTGGCAACCTACAGACACTGGACCCATCCCAATTTGGCTTTGTTAAGGAAAGATTGTGCCTACTTAACCTGTTGATTTCTTTGAGAAGACCAAGGCAATGGATTAGGGTAGAATAGTGCATACCTCATATCTTGACCTGTGAAGGCATTTGATACAATACCCACCTGAAGCATTGTTGACAAACTCTCTGTGCTTGGCATAAAAACCTACATAATTTGCTGGATTGCTGGCTGGCATACAGACAGGACACAAGAAGTCAGAATTTGTGAGATCAACTCCACCAGAAGACCAGTGACTGGCAGAATACCTCAGGGCTCCATGCTGGGCCCACTCCTGTTTGGCATCTACTTCTTGGAAGTCAAGACTAATATCAAAGGCTTTTGGCTCAACAAGTTCACATATGACTGTAATTTGGGAGCCATCATAGATTCCCCACACCCCCAAAACACCAACATATTGAAAGACTGTTTAACACAAATGACTGGTGCCACAGCCACAGTTTGAAACTCAGTGCCAAGAAATGCATTGTAATTCCTTTGGGAAATTGTCTACCAAGTTAATTACTCCATCAATAAAACACTCCTAATAGTCGACCAGGTAGTTAGGGATATGGAACATATGTAGACAGCAATCTGGCCTTTGACCATCATATAGCAAAGATAGTAAGAAAGTCTTGCTATGTCACTCAACTTATAGGTAACCGCATAGCATTCAAGTCCACTCTACTCAGCCCTTATCAGACCTATCTTTGAGTACAATGCCCCCTGTGGCATGTACCTGCCTATTCACTAGCAACAGTTGGAACACCCATAATGGTTCCTCACCAGGAGAATCCAGGGCATGAATATCTTGTCCTACACTGATCGCCTAAAGGCCCTAGATCTATACTCTGTATCCTACAGGCTACAGAGAGACAATTTATGCCTAGCTTATCAGATCCAGCTCTGATGGATCTTTTGCACATCCACAAAATAAACAGCACTAGAAACACTAGATCCAAGGATTTGAACTTTACTTGTGACATAAACAGAGCATGCTTGAGGGGCAGATATGTGACTGAAAGGATCCCCATGTTATGGAATAGGCTCCCCATCCATGTGAAGCAGAATTCATCCCTGACCCTATTCAAACAAAAACTTGACCATTGGATGGGGAATATCTAATTAATTCCCAGTCTGGCTCCCATGTCTCTTATGGACAGAGGCTGTCAGTAAGTAAAATGTTTACCAATTAACACCCCCACACACCCAAATCCCTTAGCTACCTCCGTACTAACACACCTCTCCTCCTTGTAGATGCTCAAATTACTAAGGGACAGATTGGGTTTGTGTGCACAGCTAGGTTTATAAAGGCCCTAATGATCATTAGCCTAGTAACAACCTATGAACCTGTGAACAGTGCATTGCTTTCACGCAAAATTAGTGCTTATTGCTGTATTTGTTCAACTAAAATGCAAGTAGGCAGAGGGCCAGGTGACTGCTCATTTTTTCAGCGTAATGACAACAACTGAAACTAACATACATTTGTGGTGTTTTTCTATTCTTACACATTTCTAGATGTAAACCTATATCATCATGTCTCACTAAATTGGACCCTAAGAATGGATCAAACAGATTCATTGAGCTAGGCAGATGACAGCAGATTAGAGTCACTGCCCAGCTAACTTTGATGGAACACCAGTTTGAATATATTCTAAGCCAGGTACCCTCATTATTCAGGTGGTAAAGGTACTAATTTTATTGTATAATGAAGTATTTAGTCCACCAGTCTGATCTGGAGCTGTTTTCCATTGTATTTTGCAGCACAGCATGTACCAGTGACAAAGCTGATAGATGAAGCTTCATCATTGTGTTTTCTCAACGCCCCGCCTCCAGCATCTTCATGCAGAGCTGTCAGCAACAAAAGATCTGAGCATTCATCTTCAGCAAGTCAGTTGCTAAGAAACAGCTATGATTTTCAATTTTCTTTAAGTTAATAAAGGG
The DNA here is from genome assembly GCF_019279795.1 of Protopterus annectens. Taxonomy (NCBI): domain Eukaryota; kingdom Metazoa; phylum Chordata; order Ceratodontiformes; family Protopteridae; genus Protopterus; species Protopterus annectens. Next base: position 437,630,418 of record NC_056738.1, on the reverse strand, counting down.
TGTGCTTGACATTTATCAGGTTTTGTTATGTATTTGTTAACCAGACACTATCACTGTTATATGTGGACTGCACATGTTAAATCATGGGTTTTGTAGGGATAATCAGGTCATCATTTATCATGTATATTGTTTGACTTCACAAACCCAATTATGCAAACTGTCTCTCAAGTTTTTAATCATGTTCATAAAAAAAAAAAGTATGCCTGTGTGCGTTAGCGCTCACGCAAGTGTGTGTACAAACATGCACACACAAACACACACACACACACACACACACACACACACACACACACACACACACACACATATAATTTTCATTTAAAAATATTTTTATGGTTTCATTTTTTTTTTACACTGCAACATGTTTCCCATAACCAGGATTCCCTTAATGTATTGTTACTTCCAGAAGATAGAAGATCAGTAAAGGATGTGCACAATACACCTGTATATGAACTGTGTCGTTTATTTCCTAGTCATGCTATTGCTCAGGAGCTATTTACAAAATTTATTAATGCATCTTACACAGTCCTGCCTCAGACATATGAAGTATCTCACATTCTGCTAGCATGAACAGATCAGGCAGGTATAAAGGGAAGGTTATCAATAATTCAGGAAATCCAGAAGACTTGGCTGGCATTTGTGGAGGCATGCAGTAATGGCAACAGCCTGTTTACAGTGCAGTGATATAGGGGAAGGGTAAAGGGTGTAGTAAAAGTCAAAGCTCCCACTTTTACTCTAGGGGCAAGCCTGTAATAGATATAAAGATATCATGAAATCAAATTATTTGAACAAGCCGTGCCATTTAGCCTGTACTGCGCAAATCTCAAAAGCCAAAAAAAGTAAATTTCCCCTGTATCCTCACCACATACAGTATTTCCAGATGCAGCTCCCCGCATCAAGTGCAATTTCTCTTAAGAGCACACAGAGACTACAATCAGTCCAGTGCTGGTTTCTCCCTCTTCTTGCAGATCCCCAGTAAGACTCCCCACTGGCACAGCTATAGAGTTGAGATCTCAACTGAGTGGCCAAGCCAAGACCTCCAGCATCTTGTCTGTCAAACCAGTGGTTTGTGTCCCTGCCCAAGTAGCTGACACACACATTCTTTGAGGTTTGATTTATATATATATATATATATATATATATATATATATATATATATATATATATATATATATATATACACAGACACACACACACACACACACACACACCTGAGAAAGCCTGAGACAGGTTTACTAGCTTTGCCCCCTTTTGCCCAGATTATAAGGTAGTTATCACTGCCACCAGCCAACTCATTATCAGCTGCTACTTTAAGGCCCTTAAGAAAGGCTGTCCAGTCTTACTGTGTAATGTTACTATTAATACAAATGGTAGTTTGACCAAGAGCAAGGCTATTAGGAGTGATCTACACAGTGTCACCAAATAAATATGCAAGTACTCTCAGAACTTTAATATCTCTTAGAAAGATCAGCCACAATGAAAGGTTTAGATATATTTAATAATAAATAATAACCGAACAAGAAAATACTCAGTGTATATTTACAATGACATCAGAGTTCAAAACCACAGGAAATATTTAAAACAACATTGCAGGACAGTCTCAAATAAAGAAAGAAAAAATCTAAACTATGCTTCACTATATTCCTGACTGAATCTAAGAGAATTACGATACCCTAGTTAACTTACTTAATCTGGATCTTCTAGTTGTTGTCATGTCCAAGACAGAATAAAGAATATTATGTCTCTCTAAGAGACCTCTCAAATTGATATCTCAAATATTACTGCTGGGATAATTTGCAAAATGACATCATTTCTTGTCATCTGACTCTATCCCAGATGAAACCCCCACTGCTGGAAGCTAGCAGTATTTAACATCTACCTGTGAAAATACATAGACCTCAGATCTTTGGCAGATGCTGGAACTCATAAAACAATTACATGCCTCCACATTTCAAGCCTAGCAATTATTTGTCCTTAAGAACAAAACAGAGAGCTCCCAAGTATAGACATCCTGTCTCTTGCTGCCATAAAGTAATTTAATTTCAACTATTTTTCTGACGTTTTTCTGGACTGAAGTTAAAGTCCTGTGTTCCAGTTTCCACTATTAAAATATATACATTTAAACAGCTACAATAGTGCATGTACATTTATGTTCTATTCCATTAGGGCACACTGTGTGGGTACATTTCAAACACTTTGCAAAAACCTTTTTCAACACACGTCTGTACAAACAAGTTTGATATATAACTCAGTCCAAAAAGATGCGTGACTTTCCAATGAGCAATAAAATGAAAGTAGAAATTCAAACAAATAAATCCATGTAAGTTAGCAAATTGTTTATTCCAAACGAGTAAGCGCTTTCGCCAAAGGCTTCTTCAGACTCTTTACACAAACTAAAACTTTGAACATCACTTTTAAAACCAACAAAAGCTTGTGATAGGATCTCTATAATCACATGTTTCCTTCATTTAAAAATACAGTAACCCATTAAACTCAGTTCCATGAATGTTACCTTGTTCAGCTAAGAAAAATACTGGCATATTAAAAGTAAGAACTGAATAGTTCAAAATAAACATACATAAAAAAACATACATAAAAAAACATACATAAAAAATGCATCGGTGCCCAAACATACATTATATTATATTAAACAATTGAATATATCTCAGAGCCTTGTCATATTTACTTATCATCTCATGGTGCTTTAGGAAAATCTCGTACTGAACTTTCAGGCAGTATATATCAAAAAGCCATTTCAGACTTGGTTAGTATAACCCAAACTGCTTGTAATGCACATATTTACAAAGTGTGACTTTAGATATTTCCGTGTTTTACTGGAAGTTCATACTATCCAGAGTAGACTCGTAAAACAGTCAACAATTACAGGTGGTTAAAAACTTGTATCACATTAGTTAGGCTATTCTCGTATAAATCAAAAGTTAAAACAGTTTTCAAAATTACTTATTTTCTGCAGACTCTGAAACGCTTTTAAAAATCACAGCACAACAAAGTATTCCTTGCGTATGTGCCTGGTTAATTCTTGAATGCAAAACAAAGAACGCTACTGTGCGTGCATTACCATAGCGTTCATAAAATAAACATTGTGTCTATTTAAAAAGCCGATTAGGCTTACAACAGGCATAAGTACATGACGAGCTTTTCAATAGCTGTCCATTAGTTCATGCCTTAGTCTCTTCAATCTCCGTTAATAAACAGGGACATTTGACATTTCAGGATGTGAACGTAACTTACAAAAATATGGGTGGAAGAATGCTTCAACAATAAACGAAGCAACAAAACGTCTATATGGAAACAGAGCAATATCTTAATAATTAACTTGACTCTCGTACAGATCCACAATGGTGGAAATAAGCACACTGACTTAAGCAACCATTAATTGCACTTTATAATTGTTACATCCTTGATACCCAAATTTAAAATATAGACATTGTGAAATGTTAAAACTCTTATGTGGTGAAGCGGAAAATATAGGGAAGGAATACATGAGGGGGAAAGGGGAAAATGGGAAGTATTTTGACACATATATTCTGTTAATCCCGAATGGCATCCTGAGGTGTCTTACATTAGTTTTTATAAACAGTACTTTTCAATACTAAATATATGTGTGCAAAGATTCATTTCTTATGACAAATGTTGAAAGTATATGAAATGTCTACAATATGTCTGAGTATATAGATAGGTCATCTACACCATGGTCATAATGTTGTGAGGAAAATGTACCTAACTAATGTGGAATTTAGAACAGTTAGTGGGAGATCTCTTTACCTGCGTAATCTTCTACTTTTCAAAATGGCTTTATTTGGATTTTATCGTTAAGGCCTGGTGGTTTATCGGACCTTAATCTTATGATCCATCTTGTTTCTTGTTCTAAAGTTCTGTTAATTAGATCACCACCTCTGAATCCTTCATACACACATTGAATGGCACAGAACTTAAAGGAATGACTGGTACCAGTTGAACTTTTATGTCTAGCCAATGCATTGGTTTCTGTACCTACTCTAAGGTGGTACGTGTGTTCCCTAATCCTCTCCTTAAATGATCTATTTGTTTTCCCTATGTAGTAACTATTACATCCTAAACATTTAGCCATATATATGACATTTTACTTTCACAGTTGGTGTTAGTGTTAAAATTGTAAATGCGTCCTGTAGTAGGGTGCTCAAAACTAGTTTCTTTATTAATATAAATACATTGATTGCAATGACCACAGGGTACTGTGTTTCTATTCACTGTCAACCTGTTAACTAGTGGATGTCTTGGTCTACATAGGATACTCTTCAGATTGGGAAGGTTTTATAAGCTATACGAGGTGTGGGGCCAGCAATCTCACTAACTTCTATATCTGAATTCAAAATACCCCAGTGTTTCTTCATAATGCTTTTCACTTGCAGGCTCATTTTACTAAAAGTAAGGTTAGCTCTAACTTCATTCCTAGGGGAACCTGAGCTAGTGGTCATTGCTTCATGTGCCATAAAATATGGTTTCGCAGTACTTGTTCTTAAGGTCTCCACTGTGTTAATAGTGTCTAATATTTATTTTTCTTTGTAACCTCTCTCCAGAAATCTCTCCTTCATGTCCTCTATTCCTGAAACATAAGTTTCTTGTTGTGGATTCAATCTAGATACCCTCATAAATTGTCCTTTAAGGACGCTTTGTAATACATGGCGGGATGCATACTTTGTCTATGTAATATATTGTTTCTTTGGCAATCTTTCCTATAAATAGTTGTGTTGATCATACCATTGGTCATTCTAAATACTTCCACGTCCAAAAATGGAAGATTGCTAACTGAGAAGTTTGCAGTAAATTTTAAGAAGTCCGTGGTATTGTCCAAGTAAGAAACAAAGTTTAATAGGGAGGGTTCATCTCCAAGCCATATAAAAAGAGGTCGTCCACAAACGACAGTACATTGCAGCATGTTCTATAAATGATAGATTATTGAAGAGAAAAATATCTTCCCATCTGGCCATGACTAGGTTGGCGTAGCTATTTGCACATGATGTGCCCATAGCCACGCCATCCTTCTGTAAGTAAATGACTTCTTCAAATGCAAAGACGTTATTAGTTAATATAGTCTCTAATAGCAGGGTCACAAGGTCAATCTTTCTATCAGTGAAGTCTGAATGTGCTTTCAAATATTCAGTGATCAGTCTTATTCCTACGTCATTGGGGATCACTGTGAATAAGCTAACCACATCAAGTGTCACAAAGAAAAATGTTGGTTCAGATCCAATGAGTGAGTTTGAGAATATAGGTCTAAAAGAAATTGCTTACTATCTTTCAGGATCTTCTTATTACCATTAACTAACGGTCTAAGTACACTCTCTAGATAAATAGATAGGGGTTCTGTTACCCACCCTTGACCTGCAACAATAGGTCTAAATGGTGGGTCTCTGCTGTTCTTATGGACTTTAGGAAGTCCCTGTATGATCGGTATAGTGGGATTGTTCACCTTTAGGTATCCATACAGCTCTTGTGTTATGTCATGCGATAGTACCAGGTCATCTAGGGTATTGTAAACACTAAAGACCATGTTATTTAAATTAGCCTTAGTTACTTTTGTATATGTAGTTGTATCTTCAAGCATCTGAAACATTTTATTTGCATAGTAAGTATAGTCCATAATGACAACCGGTCCTCCTTTATCTGCTGGTCTTATTACAATAGACCTGTCATTTCTCAATGAATTCAAAGCTTGCCTTTGTTTATAGTTTAAATTACGTCCATGTTTGGATGGTTTATTCTCTTGATGACTTCTATATATTTCATCTTCCACTACATTCCCAAATACCTCTATAGTCGGGTTCAGTTGTGGAACATATGTACTATTTGGACGATGCTTACTCATAACTTGGCTACTATCTGAGTTGCCAAAATCCAACCTTAATTGTAAATTCGAACATACATTCTTGTTTCTATAATAGTATCTGCTAGATCGTTAGGTTTTGTAGGAATAAAACCTAGGCCTTTACTTAAGACCTGTATTTCATATTCATTCAGTGCCCTACCAGATAAATTCATGATTAACGATTTTGTCTCCCCACATTTTCTTGATTGTGGGGCCTAGTTGTTCCTGTTCGCCTATTGAGCCTTTCCTTTTCTGTCTCCCCTGCTTGTGGACCTTCTTTTGTCCAAAAATGGTTCTGGGCTATGGGGAGGGGGCCGGACATCTGTTTGAATTGAAAATGGCACTGTTTGCTTTTGGTCTAACTACTGCTGCACCTGATCTCTGTACGCCTGTGATGCAACCTGTCAAACTCTCACCTAACTCACCTTGGTTCTCTCTCCCATTACTTAGTATCTGTGAGGGGCTGTGAGTCTCTGTCTCTATATGATTAGATTCTGTCAACTGTGGATCAGGTCCTGTGCTGTTTCCAATAATTGGAACTTCAGGACCATCACTCTGTTTATTACGGGGTGAGTTTGTTGAACAATCTATTTTCTGTGTTAATATTTTGTTGATAACTATCTGGTTTGTTAACAGGTGTGGTTAAGGTAGTATTCCTGAAACTTTTACCTGTTACACCTGATGGTCTCTGAGATCCATTTAAATCAGAATTGAAGTGTGAGTTCGTGTCATTTCCCTGGGCCAAGTGAAAACATTATTATTTCTAAAATCTGTAAATCCCTGGTAATTTTTACTTTTTCTGGTCTAACATCCGTTTCTCTAAAAATAACACATCTTCTATAACTTTTCTTAGTTTACTCATACATATTTCATTATTACTATATTTGCATTCAAAATCTTTAAACAAATTGTTAACAACCAATCTCAATCTCTCCTCTTCAGGTAGGTGAAATTCAATCAAAAGTTTCATATAGCTAAAACTCAACTCAAGGTTGAGTTGCTGCCAACGATATAGAAGATCTGGCAGTGAAGTACCAGAGGTGGGCATTTTAGTACTCTTAGCCCACGAGGTATGATTTGCTTATTTAAACATACTTCAAAATAATGTCTCTGAACTTGTAGTTTGATTAATTTAGTAAACACAGTCTCTAATTCATGTAAGTCTTTGGAAACATCCAAGTTAGTCATACCTAACTGAGTATCAGTTCCTCCATCTACGACTGGATTAAAGTCCATGAGTAGGTTTGTACTCCCAGAGACACAAGTCTTAAATCTGTCCAGGACACTTGAAGTAGGTTCTAACACTCTCGGTACATAAGGCAGTTCAATATTCACATTACTTTCATTCGCCATCCTCACTCTCTGCAGCTCTGACAAAAGTAAAAGTAAATGCACAAATCCAAAACCCAGAGCTGCCGTTAGTTGAGGTAGGATACTCACGCTAAAACACTAGTTAAACTCAGTCCCAAAAGATGCGTGACTTTCCAATGAGCAATAAAATGAAAGTAGAAATTCAAACAAATAAATCCATGTAAGTTAGCAAATTGTTTATTCCAAACGAGTAAGCTTCGCCAAAGGCTTCTTCAGACTCTTTACACAAACTAAAACTTTGAACATCACTTTTAAAACCAACAAAAGCTTGTGATAGGATCTCTATAATCACATGTTTCCTTCATTTAAAAATACAGTAACCCATTAAACTCAGTTCCATGAATGTTACCTTGTTCAGCTAAGAAAATACTGGCATATTAAAAGTAAGAACTGAATAGTTCAAAATAAACATACATAAAAACATACATAAAAACATACATAAAAATGCATCGGTGCCCAAACATACATTATATTATATTAAACAATTGAATATATCTCAGAGCCTTGTCATATTTACTTATCATCTCATGGTGCTTTAGGAAAATCTCGTACTGAACTTTCAGGCAGTATATATCAAAAAGCCATTTCAGACTTGGTTAGTATAACCCAAACTGCTTGTAATGCACATATTTACAAAGTGTGACTTTAGATATTTCCGTGTTTTACTGGGAGTTCATACTATCCAGAGTAGACTCAGAAACAGTCAACAATTACAGGTGGTTAAAACTTGTATCACATTAGTTAGGCTATTCTCGTATAAATCAAAAGTTAAAACAGTTTTTCAAAATTACTTATTTTCTGCAGACTCTGAAACGCTTTTAAAAATCACAGCACAACAAAGTATTCCTTGCGTATGTGCCTGGTTAATTCTTGAATGCAAAACAAAGAACGCTACTGTGCGCATTTCACGCACCATAGCGTTCATAAAAATAAACATTGTGTCTATTTAAAAAGCCGATTAGGCTTACAACAGGCATAAGTACATGACGAGCTTTTCAATAGCTGTCCATTAGTTCATGCCTTAGTCTCTTCAATCTCCGTTAATAAACAGGGACATTTGACATTTCAGGATGTGAACGTAACTTACAAAAATATGGGTGGAAGAATGCTTCAACAATAAACTAAGCAACAAAACGCCTATATGTAAACAGAGCAATATCTTAATAATTAACTTGACTCTCGTACAGATCCACAATGGTGGAAATAAGCACACTGACTTAAGCAACCATTAATTGCACTTTATAATTGTTACATCCTTGATACCCAAATTTAAAATATAGACATTGTGAAATGTTAAAACTCTTATGTGGTGAAGCGGAAAATATAGGAAGGAATACATGAGGGGAAAGGGAAAATGGGAAGTATTTTGACACATATATTCTGTTAATCCCGAATGGCATCCTGAGGTGTCTTACATTAGTTTTTATAAACAGTACTTTTCAATACTAAATATATGTGTGCAAAGATTCATTTCTTATGACAAATGTTGAAAGTATATGAAATGTCTACAATATGTCTGAGTATATAGATAGGTCATCTACACCATGGTCATAATGTTGTGAGGAAAATGTACCTAACTAATGTGGAATTTAGAACAGTTAGTGGGAGATCTCTTTACCTGCGTAATCTTCTACTTTTCAAAAATGGCGTTTCAGAGTCTGCAGAAAATAAGTAATTTTGAAAAACTGTTTTTAACTTTTGATTTATACGAGAATAGCCTAACTAATGTGATACAAGTTTTTAACCACCTGTAATTGTTGACTGTTTTACGAGTCTACTCTGGATAGTATGAACTTCCAGTAAAACACGGAAATATCTAAAGTCACACTTTGTAAATATGTGCATTACAAGCAGTTTGGGTTATACTAACCAAGTCTGAAATGGCTTTTTTGATATATACTGCCTGAAAGTTCAGTACGAGATTTTCCTAAAGCACCATGAGATGATAAGTAAATATGACAAGGCTCTGAGATATATTCAATTGTTTAATATAATATAATGTATGTTTGGGCACCGATGCATTTTTATGTATGTTTTTAATGTAGGTTCTTTATGTATGTTTATTTTGAACTATTCAGTTCTTACTTTTAATATGCCAGTATTTTTCTTAGCTGAACAAGGTAACATTCATGGAACTGAGTTTAATGGGTTACTGTATTTTTAAATGAAGGAAACATGTGATTATAGAGATCCTATCACAAGCTTTTGTTGGTTTTAAAAGTGATGTTCAAAGTTTTAGTTTGTGTAAAGAGTCTGAAGAAGCCTTTGGCTAAAGCGCTACTGCTTGGAATAAACAATTTGCTAACTTACATGGATTTATTTGTTTGAATTTCTACTTTCATTTTATTGCTCATTGGAAAGTCACGATCTTTTGGACTGAGTTTTACTAGTGTTTTAGCGTGAGTATCCTACCTCAACTAACAGCAGCTCTGAGTTTTGGATTTGTGCATTTACTTTTTACTTTTGTCAGAGCTGCAGAGAGTGAGGATGGCGAATGAAAGTAATGTGAATATTGAACTGCCTTATGTACCGAGAGTGTTAGAACCTACTTCAAGTGTCCTGGACAGATTTAAGACTTGTGTCTCTGGGAGTACAAACCTACTCATGGACTTTAATCCAGTCGTAGATGGAGGAACTGATACTCAGTTAGGTATGACTAACTTGGATGTTTCCAAAGACTTACATGAATTAGAGACTGTGTTTACTAAATTAATCAAACTACAAGTTCAGAGACATTATTTTGAAGTATGTTTAAATAAGCAAATCATACCGTGGGCTAAGAGTACTAAAAATGCCCACCTCTGGTACTTCACTGCCAGATCTTCTATATCGTTGGCAGCAACTCAACCTTGAGTTGAGTTTTAGCTATATGAAACTTTTGATTGAATTTCACCTACCTGAAGAGGAGAGATTGAGATTGGTTGTTAACAATTTGTTTAAAGATTTTGAATGCAAATATAGTAATAATGAAATATGTATGAGTAAACTAAGAAAAGTTATAGAAGATGTGTTATTTTTAGAGAAACGGATGTTAGACCAGAAAAAAGTAAAAATTACCAGGGATTTACGAGATTTTAGAAATAATAATGTTTTCACTTGGCCCAGGGAAATGACACCGAACTCACACTTCAATTCTGATTTAAATGGATCTCAGAGACCATCAGGTGTAACAGGTAAAAGTTTCAGGAATACGACCTTAACCACACCTGTTAACAAACCAGATAGTTATCAACAAAATATTAACACAGAAAATAGATTGTTCAACAAACTCACCCCACGTAATAAACAGAGTGATGGTCCTGAAGTTCCAATTATTGGAAACAGCACAGGACCTGATCCACAGTTGACAGAATCTAATCATATAGAGACAGAGACTCACAGCCCCTCACAGATACTAAGTAATGGGAGAGAGAACCAAGGTGAGTTAGGTGAGAGTTTGACAGGTTGCATCACAGACGACAGAGATCAGGTGCAGCAGTAGTTAGACCAAAAGCAAACAGTGCCATTTTCAATTCAAACAGATGTCCGCCCTCCCCATAGCCCAGAACCATTTTTTTGGACAAAAGAAGGTCCACAAGCAGGGGAGACAGAAAAGGAAAGGCTCAATAGACGAACAGGAACAACTAGGCCCCACAATCAAGAAAATGTGGGGAGACAAAATCGTTAATCATGAATTTATCTGGTAGGGCACTGAATGAATATGAAATACAGGTCTTAAGTAAAGGCCTAGGTTTTATTCCTACAAAACCTAACGATCTAGTAGATACTATTATAGAAACAAAATGTATGTTCGAATTTACAATTAAGGTTGGATTTTGGCAACTCAGATAGTAGCCAAGTTATGAGTAAGCATCGTCCAAATAGTACATATGTTCCACAACTGAACCCGACTATAGAGGTATTTGGGAATGTAGTGGAAGATGAAATATATAGAAGTCATCAAGAGAATAAACCATCCAAACATGGACGTAATTTAAACTATAAACAAAGGCAAGCTTTGAATTCATTGAGAAATGACAGGTCTATTGTAATAAGACCAGCAGATAAAGGAGGACCGGTTGTCATTATGGACTATACTTACTATGCAAATAAAATGTTTCAGATGCTTGAAGATACAACTACATATACAAAAGTAACTAAGGCTAATTTAAATAACATGGTCTTTAGTGTTTACAATACCCTAGATGACCTGGTACTATCGCATGACATAACACAAGAGCTGTATGGATACCTAAAGGTGAACAATCCCACTATACCGATCATACAGGGACTTCCTAAAGTCCATAAGAACAGCAGAGACCCACCATTTAGACCTATTGTTGCAGGTCAAGGGTGGGTAACAGAACCCCTATCTATTTATCTAGAGAGTGTACTTAGACCGTTAGTTAATGGTAATAAGAAGATCCTGAAAGATAGTAAGCAATTTCTTTTAGACCTATATTCTCAAACTCACTCATTGGATACGAACCAACATTTTTCTTTGTGACACTTGATGTGGTTAGCTTATTCACAGTGATCCCCAATGACGAGGAATAAGACTGATCACTGAATATTTGAAAGCACATTCAGACTTCACTGATAGAAAGATTGACCTTGTGACCCTGCTATTAGAGACTATATTAACTAATAATGCCTTGGCATTTGAAGAAGTCATTTACTTACAGAAGGATGGCGTGGCTATGGGCACATCATGTGCAAATAGCTACGCCAACCTAGTCATGGCCAGATGGGAAGATATTTTCTCTTCAATAATCTATCATTTATAGAACATGCTGCAATGTACTGTCGCTTTGTGGACGACCTCTTTTTATATGGCTTGGAGATGAACCCTCCCTATTAAACTTTGTTTCTTACTTGGACAATACCACGGACTTCTTAAAATTTACTGCAAACTTCTCAGTTAGCAATCTTCCATTTTGGACGTGGAAGTATTTAGAATGACCAATGGTATGATCAACACAACTATTTATAGGAAAGATTGCCAAAGAAACAATATATTACATAGACAAAGTATGCATCCCGCCATGTATTTCAAAACGCCCTTAAAGGACAATTTATGAGGGTATCTAGATTGAATCCACAACAAGAAACTTATGTTTCAGGAATAGAGGACATGAAGGAGAGATTTCTGGAGAGAGGTTACAAAGAAAAAGAAATATTAGACACTATTAACACAGTGGAGACCTTAAGAACAAGTACTGAAACCATATTTTATGGCACATGAAGCAATGACCACTAGCTCAGGTTCCCTAGGAATGAAGTTAGAGCTAACCTTACTTTTAGTAAAATGAGCCTGCAAGTGAAAAGCATTATGAAGAAACACTGGGGTATTTTGAATTCAGATATAGAAGTTAGTGAGATTGCTGGCCCCACACCTCGTGATAGCTTATAAAAACCTTCCCAATCTGAAGAGTATCCTATGTAGACCAAGACATCCACTAGTTAACAGGTTGACAGTGAATAGAAACACAGTACCCTGTGGTCATTGCAATCAATGTATTTATATTAATAAAGAAACTAGTTTTGAGCACCCTACTACAGGACGATTTACAATTTTAACACTAACACCAACTGTGAAAGTAAAATGTCATATATATGGCTAAATGTTTAGGATGTAATAGTTACTACATAGGGAAAACAAATAGATCATTTAAGGAGAGGATTAGGGAACACACGCACACCTTACAGTAGGTACAGAAACCAATGCATTGGCTAGACATAAAAGTTCAACTGGTACCAGTCATTCCTTTAAGTTCTGTGCCATTCAATGTGTGTATGAAGGATTCAGAGGTGGTGATCTAATTAACAGAACTTTAGAACAAGAAACAAGATGGATCATAAGATTAAGGTCCGATAAACCACCAGGCCTTAACGATAAAATCCAAATAAAGCCATTTTTGAAAAGTAGAAGATTACGAGGTAAAGAGATCTCCCACTAACTGTTCTAAATTCCACATTAGTTAGGTACATTTTCCTCACAACATTATGACCATGGTGTAGATGACCTATCTATATACTCAGACATATTGTAGACATTTCATATACTTTCAACATTTGTCATAAGAAATGAATCTTTGCACACATATATTTAGTATTGAAAAGTACTGTTTATAAAAACTAATGTAAGACACCTCAGGATGCCATTCGGGATTAACAGAATATATGTGTCAAAATACTTCCCATTTTCCCCTTTCCCCCTCATGTATTCCCTCCTATATTTTCCGCTTCACCACATAAGAGTTTTAACATTTCACAATGTCTATATTTTAAATTTGGGTATCAAGGATGTAACAATTATAAAGTGCAATTAATGGTTGCTTAAGTCAGTGTGCTTATTTCCACCATTGTGGATCTGTACGAGAGTCAAGTTAATTATTAAGATATTGCTCTGTTTCCATATAGACGCTTTGTTGCTTCGCTTATTGTTGAAGCATTCTTCCACCCATATTTTTGTAAGTTACGCTCACATCCTGAAATGTCAAATGTCCCTGTTTATTAACGGAGATTGAAGAGACTAAGGCATGAACTAATGGACAGCTATTGAAAAGCTCGTCATGTACTTATGCCTGTTGTAAGCCTAATCGGCTTTTTTAAATAGACACAATGTTTATTTTATGAACGCTTATGGTACGTAAGCACGCACAGTAGCTGCTTCTTTGTTTTGCATTCAAGAATTAACCAGGCACATACGCAAGGAATACTTTCTTGTGCTGTGATTTTTAAAAGCGCTTCAGAGTCTGCAGAAAATAAGTAATTTTGAAAAACTGTTTTTAACTTTTGATTCATACGAGAATAGCCTAACTAATGTGATACAAGTTTTAACCACCTGTAATTGTTGACTGTTTTACGAGTCTACTCTGGATAGTATGAACTTCCAGTAAAACACGGAAATATCTAAAGTCACACTTTGTAAATATGTGCATTACAAGCAGTTTGGGTTATACTAACCAAGTCTGAAATGGCTTTTTGATATATACTGCCTGAAAGTTCAGTACGAGATTTTCCTAAAGCACCATGAGATGATAAGTAAATATGACAAGGCTCTGAGATATATTCAATTGTTTAATATAATATAATGTATGTTTGGGCACCGATGCATTTTTATGTATGTTTTTTTATGTATGTTTTTTTATGTATGTTTATTTTGAACTATTCAGTTCTTACTTTTAATATGCCAGTATTTTTCTTAGCTGAACAAGGTAACATTCATGGAACTGAGTTTAATGGGTTACTGTATTTTTAAATGAAGGAAACATGTGATTATAGAGATCCTATCACAAGCTTTTGTTGGTTTTAAAAGTGATGTTCAAAGTTTTAGTTTGTGTAAAGAGTCTGAAGAAGCCTTTGGCTTAAAGCGCCACTCGTTTGGAATAAACAATTTGCTAACTTACATGGATTTATTTGTTTGAATTTCTACTTTCATTTTATTGCTCATTGGAAAGTCACGCATCTTTTTGGACTGAGTTTTACTAGTGTTTTAGCGTGAGTATCCTACCTCAACTAACAGCAGCTCTGAGTTTTGGATTTGTGCAAGTTTGATATATACACATAACATACAGTTCTAATACAGTTGTAACACAAGCAGGAGTGGCCTTAGGTCAACTGGTGCCCTAGGCAAAAGGGCACAATGGCACCCCCCACAACACCACCCAGTGCCCCATCCTGGTCTACCTACACCAAATAAATACTGGAAAAGTGCCCCTACTAAAGCGGCGCCCTAGGCGGCCGCCTAGTTGGCCTATGCCTAAGGCTAGCTATGAACACAAGCATCTTATATAAATTATGTTGACATTCACAAATGACACACAATTATTTACAAAATTCCATATAGCTGTGCTGGCAGTATCTCCCATTGTCACAGGTGGGTCCTGATTTTGAGCTTATTTCTATTATATTTTGCAGTACAGCATGTACCAGTGACAAAGATGATAGATGAAATTTCATCATTGTGTTTTCTCAAAGCCCTCTCCTCCAACAGGAGTAAGCCCAGCATAGATCACGAGTTGTTCAAATAATTTGAGTTCATGATATCTGTATATCTATTACAGGCTTGCCCCCAAACTAAAAGTGTAAGCTTTGACTTTCAATACACCCTTTAACCTTCCCTGCTGCATGCCTCCACAAATGCCAGCTAGGTCTTCTGGATTTCCTGAATCATTTCCTGACATACACATGAAAATGGCTTTATTACCAGTCAATTGTACCAGGTTCTGCAAAACAGAACCAATTTCTAGAGAATCTATGTGACAAAAATCAAGAGATACTTCCTGAGACCCTCACCATTAAACTCCAAGCCCTCTATGTGCACATTTCTAGAAAAGCTTTGTGTTTTGCTTTAAAGTATTGTTTTTCTGTTTGTCTAAGATCACCTTAGCTTGTTATTATTTTACTTTATGCTTGTCTTACTTTAACTGTTCCTTTACTTTTCTTTTGTGTCTGTCTGGTATATTTGTATTACATATACTATGTCTCTGGTTCCTCTGGTCCTATACAAAGCAGTATCCTCACAAAGGAACATTTTTCTTTGATGCTACAGTTAGAGGCCCACCCCATTGTTTTGCATCTTTGTTTAACACAGGGCCTACCATATCCATATTTCCTGATATCATTTCAGATCCACTTTTTGTTGTGTCTTTCGGCTTTTCCCGGTTAGGGGTCGCCACAGCGGAACTCCAGTCCGCTAATGATTGGCAGTAGATTTTTACGTGCCGAGTTGCCGGCACTGATGCACAACCTTCAATGAAGGTACGCCCATTCATTCACGATCCACTACTTGAGCAATTTTATACAAGCTTCCATTGCAGCCAGTCAGTTCTTTACCTTACAATTTGCTTTAAAAGCAGGAAGTGTGTACACATGGCTAACTTATGCAGTAGACTATCTTTTCATGGTATATTTTTACTACATAGACAAGGTAGACTATTGTTAGTCAACTAGTTTATAACTACTGTGATCAGATGATCATTAAAAAATGTATTCTCCAACCTTATGCATCTTCTCTGCATATACGTACCAGCCTTTCTATGACATTAGTGTGCTGCATTTGTTACAACCTAGGACCCACCTACTTGTACCTCAGCATTTTGAGTACTTCTATTTGTCAAGAATACCAATCAGATTCACATCCCATGATGGTCTAGGGTGCAGATGCATTTCAGTGGAGTTCAATGCAGTCTCTTTGTAGAAGATTACGTAAACAAGGGCTGACAGAACATGACATTCAGAAGCAGGGTTGGGATGTTGGTATAATGGTTAAGGTGTTTAATGTACCAACAAAATGTGCAGGGTTTGATTCTCACATGGGGTAATTGGCTAGGTCCAAACTGACCCACAAGGGCAGTTAGCCTGGTAGTAATCTAAGAACCTAATGTACAGACTCCAAAAAGTGTCAGTCATAAACTTTAAACACAGTTACATAGGTGTGTTAGTCCTCTGAGTACTGTTTTGCCCAGGAAGCCCTGCAGTAGCATCTGATGCTGTCTGTTTTTTGTCAAAAAAGCACTCGTAGCTCACCTCCACTGCCACGTTATTTTTTCTTTCCCCTCCTGGCTTGAAGTATGCAAAGCAAAAGGCTAATTATAAGGCCTATGAGAGGATCACTTTACTTTCAGAGAAAAGGGGAAAAGTTCTTCTATCTACGTATTAAATGGAGACCTTGACGGTTAGCATTTGATGAAGATGTTAATAGCATGTAGTCACTGAAGGACCTTGATAGTAGGCAGTGCATAAAAACCTGGACAAAGAGCAACAAGTGAGAATCATGGCAGCAGATTATAGATTATTATGTTGACATCAGAAAGTGGATAGGGACATCAAGTATTGGGTGAAGAGCATTAGCAAAAGGATAACAGTCAGTTGGGACAGTCAGAAGTTTGGAGGATGGGAAAGTCAGCGAATGGGATGTCTGTCATTTGGTTGGTGGGTTGAAGTATTCAAGGATGGATCATTTGAGGCAATGGTCAATGCATAGACTATTTCTAACACTTTCTAGAGAATATTTTCTGGGATTTTTTTTCTGAATAATTTAAATCTCTACCCTGTGATTTGCTTGAAATTGTATTTAAAGTAAAGCTTTTAAAAAGTGACACGAATTAACATTTTGTAATAACAAAAGTATCCTAAAACTAAAGTCTGTGGAGTCTTTTTAAATCAGGTGTAATCTACTGAAATATACATAATTGTGTCAGTTATATTTAGTAAAACTGCAAAGCAGAAAATGGCACTGCTATTAGCTGAAACACTAGCAGTTTTGTTTTCAGTGTGAAGCTTTACAGTTCACACTCCCACTCCTCCATACCTCTCCCCCTCCCCACCTCCACACACTAAAAAAATGACTTGCCTCCAGGTTGTATCAGTATAAAACAAGAGCAGAATTAATAGGGACAGCTTATCTCGTTTTGAGTAATAAACATCCATTTTCTGCCATGCAATATTTCCAAATTCTACTTCTGTAACTTACTGCTTGTTGAGCTTAGCAAACCTATTTATAAATAATGCCCATGTTAACACATTCAAGTAACAAGACAGATGTAGCAAATATAATCATGTCCTTGTTCAGCCCCATTTTGAGTTTCAACTTCTGTTTCCTCTCCCCAAATCCTCTCAACCCACACTGCAATCACTGAACTGTCCTTGCTGTCTGAATTTCTGTCAAACATTACAGAATAACCCATTTGATCCTGGGCTACAAATGCATGTGTGCCATTTATCAATATTTCCTTAATGCACTTTCCATCCCTTCCCTAGTTATTTTCATTGCCACTGAAAATGCACACAGTTACTTTAGTTTTTAAAACAGGAATCACAAGACTTTTCCAGTTATAGACTTGCTATGCCTGATCTCTCTAATGATCAAGATTTTTGTAAAGCCAACCTCCACCAAGGTGCTACCGCTACACATTTTTTAAGGTATAACTTAATGAATAGACATCAGCATTTAAGTAGCACCAACATATATCCAAATTCTTTATAAAATAGTATTCAATTATGCAGTAGCAATAAAATAAAACTGATATATAGTCAAATTTATATAAAAACATGATCATATGATGCTATCATCAACAGAGCTGTGGTTTACTGATACATTAATATATTAATTCACTATCACAGTTTTTTTTTCATTTTCCAGCACATAATTACATACTTCATTGTAAAGCTATATTTTATATATATATATATATATATATATATATATATATATATATATATATATATATATATATATATATATATATATATATATATATATATGCATATTTATATGGTTCCACTTGAAAACATCAAAATTCTAAACCATCGAAATTCATATGGTCAAGACAATATCATCGAGTGTTTAGAACATCGATGTTGTCAAGGGGAAGAAAAAAGTAAGTAAAAAAGGGAAAAAGCTAGTGTTTCTACAGGGCAGCAAGGTGCCCTGCACACTGTGTCTGTGAATGCAGTGCCATCACAGAGATGGCACAGACAGGGTATGAGAAATCTCCCGTTTAGCGCTTCTGCATATAGTGCTAAAACAGAGATTTCCCTTTACCCCACTGTAGTGCGATCTCAGAGTTGGTATATTAAAGTTGGGGGGTGGGGGGTGCAGCCCCTACATAGGGGGTGCAGGGGGGTGAAGCCCCCCTATATAAAATAGTTTTTAGTGTTTTTTTTCTTTTTTTTATGTTCCCTTTGAATCTTTGATGGTTTGAAACTTGATGTTCTGTCTCGATGATCAGAATTTCGATGTTTCAAGCTTTCGATGATTCAGAGTGGAACTATATATATAATATAATATATATATATATATATATATATATATATATATATATATATGGGTCTAGGACTATTCACTGAAAGCACATTTCACTGAAACACATTTGAATGTGCACAATTCACTGAAAGTTCAATTCACTGAAAACACAATTCACTATAACAGATTTCACTGAAAGTTATATATGGCCTTTTCCCCACTGTAATGCGACCCTGGAGTTAGAACATATTGTAAGGGGGGGTGTGGGGGTGGGGGGTGTGGGGGTGTAGCCTTGCGCTGTTTGCCTGTTATATAGACTGTATATCTCCTAAGTTTGTATAGCTGAATGCATAAATATATGTATTTTATGTAATATATGTATGTAGTACTCCACCATTTTTTCTGGGATTCCCATGTAAATTTGTTTTTTTCCAGAGTGCAGTGGTGCTACAGCCTGGGTGCTCTGCATCAAATTATTAGGGATTTGGAGTATGAATATATATCCACTCCTCCTGCTTTTTTTACCTTTGTTCATTCATTACGCAATACACTGCATACTCATTTATGGCTTTTTTTTCAATATACGCTAACTGGCGGATGCTGCCCACAGCAAATTGTCTGACCCTCTGCAAGCAATATAGTTTTTTTTCTGACCAACAATCCTGTGACCCTGATGCTGTTGCAATTATTAAAGCTGTTTACCTACCACAGATTCCCTCTTAATTGGATTATTGTAAGGAACTATGTTAGTCTACCTTCAAAGCATTGTGTCATTTTACTTACTCAGAATTTTCCCCTGGCTGATTGATCTAGTAGGCATGAGAAAGCACTTTGGCTCAACCCCATTCTACAGTGCTGTCATGCTAATCTAACCTATTCCCATCCACCCATCCCAATTTAGTTTCCAGCCCCATCTGTAGTCCCACCCCCAAATCACCCACCCTCATATCACTTCCTCTGTAGTCAGCTGTATCTTCTCCCAACCCCACATCATTTCATTGCCCTCATATATAGCCTTTATTAATCCCAGCCACTATCCCTAGCCACCATATAATTCTTCCTCTATAATGAATCCTATTTTTAAAAACTAAAACTTAAGTAGCAATATACTGTGGACATAAATAATAACAATACCAACACAGCTAGGCAAGCATACCATGTGCATAACATTCATAACCTTATTTCTTTTGTACATCACTTTACTAGGAATATATTATTGAAACATTGCTGTAGACCTAAACATATCCCATATAGCAATCCCTTTTGGATTCAGTGTAGACTGACACCCTGCAGTATTATACCTAATACTATATTCTGTGACATACCTTTAAGCAAGCAGCATCTATACATAAGACTAAAACTGAAGCCTGTACTCTTCAACCTCCATCAAATGGATTAAGAACTGTACAATGTATTTCTTCTTGTGTATCTTAACATTTTACATTGCATGGAACATCACTTTATATTGGTTGAAATAATTTATCCCATCTATCCACATTTACACCATGGCTAACTAATGAAACAAGGAACCTTCTTAGGTGAAGGGACAAGGCTTGGCAAAATTAGTGCTCCAGTAAATCCATAAGCAGTTGTGTAGTATTCCAACAAATTAGGAATACAACACATCAATCTAGACAAAATAACTTACAACAGAAGCACCAAAATAACCCCCCCTAATTTTGGTGTACTATTAATACTATTCTTCACCCAGGACAAACAGCTACCCTTCCCCTAATATACTACATTGTTGTGGTACAATAAATAAAGAATTTAATAAATACTTCACAGATAGTATATTATCTCTAATTAAAAATAACAATATTGATCCAACACTAACTCCCAAACTTATTAATATTAATAATACATCCTTCTCTTTACAGCCCATCTTCACAGTTGGCACAGAGAAACTACTCAAGAAACACAAACCCACTTCTATTGCAGCTGATAAGCTACCAACTAAATACTTAAAACTGGCGGCTGAAGCCATTTCCTATCCTTTGTCTGTTCTTATCAATAGATCTATAGCAGAACAACATGTCCCAGCAATTTGGAAAGTTGCTCACATAATAATCCCCCTACACAAAGGTAGAAATTCAACAGCGCTCACTAATTATATTCCCATTGTCATTCTCTCACCACTATCAAAACTCCTCGAAAGATGCATCCAGTCATGACTGCTCCAGCATCTTACCACCAATAAACTACTAGCAAACTTCCAACATGGTTTCAGACCCAATCACTGTACTACAACAGCACTTCTCAGCTTCACCAATACCATCAACCAACTCGGAAATAATGGTAAAGTAGTCTCTGCAGTCTTTTCAGACATGTCCAAACCCTTTGATACAGTCTCCCACCCTAAATTATTATCTACTCTTTCCAACTGAATTTAACCCCCTCTCTGCTCCAGTGGTTTCAAAGCTATCTAGATGGCCGCCAACAGTCTGTAAAATGCCAACAAGTCCTCTCCCCCCCTCTCCCTGTCTCATTAGGTGTTCCACAGGGTTCATTTCTTGGACCACTACTCTTTAGCATTTTTACAAATGACATTAATACTGCTTTCCTATCAACCTCACTTATTCAATATGTAGATGACTCTTGACTCATGATCTTCCAACCCATGAGATTCTCTCTCCCTCCAACCTCTTTTTTCATCACTGCCTGTAACAATACAATAATCAATCCTACATCACAAACAAAACTACTTGGTGTTACAATTGATAATAACCTTAATAAGGGATAGGCTCCTGACCCAGAGACTCCCCAGACTCTGGAATAGACTGCCAATACATGTCAAGCAAAGCGCCTCTTTGGCCCTCTTCAAAAGGAATCTTGATGATTGGATGGGAGAAAGGAAATTCACCTCGGGGATCACATCAGTCACCCTGCTAGACAGGGGTCCAGGAAAGTAAATAGTTTGGGAAGAAATAGCCAGGGAATTGTTATGGCTAGGCTTGTATAGGCCCTAGGGCCGATAGTCTAGTACCAACCTATGAACCTAAGATTTGACCTACACATAGCACAAGCAATTAAGAAAGTTCATAAAACGATGGGTACTTTATATAGAAATAAAAAGTATCTAATTAATACCATTGCTAGAACCCACCTCCTATCAACTCTCCTACATGCCTCCCAATTCTCATCAACCTTAAAAAGACAGACTTAAAGAAACTAGAAACTTGCTATAATAAAATAGCTAAATTCGCCAGTGACTGTCAACATTACATCCACCATTGTCACAGCCTAAAAAACCTGTCTTGGTTAGAACTACCACAACTATTATCCTGCAATCAACTAACTATGCACACAAACTAATTTACCAATCCGATAAAACTCCTGCTTTACTAAGCATTCTTCAACCCCATATTACCAACTGAAACCTACGATCATCAAATAGTTCACTACTACAAGTGTTTAAGTCGTACAATAAGGCAGGTGACTCCCTATTTTGCCACCAAGTAGCCAGAAAATAGAACTCAATTCTTCATACCATTAGAATCGCTATCAATACCAACCAGTTTAAACGTGCTTTCAAAAGCTTTCTTAATGCTTCTTGGTTTTGTTCATGTTCAAGTCCAGGCTGAGTTGATATATGATTGCCTGCTCATGCGGATCCTTCTCTCCTGACTTTTAAATCTTAACTCTTTTTGTTCATGTATATTTTTTCCTGCTTGCTATTATTCACCTTAACTTTTCTCTTCAGTTGTTATGACAGCCTGATATACTGCTTACATTTTACGTTTTCTACTATCTCTATTCTTACATTGTAAAACAGAACTATTCATTGTTCATAATATATATAAGTCAGCTCTAATTACAAAAGATGTATTTTATATATTGTCATACTTGAGGTTATAATTTAAGTATTTTATGTATTGTTTTTGTTAAATGTGGAGCCTTTTTCCCCGGGTCTCTGCTGAAAATGGGTATTTGTCAGACTTTTCCGGTAAACAAATGTAAAATAAATAAATAAAACAAATCAATAAATCCAACAACTGAAATGTGCCATCTCCAAGCTGCTAGACTTCTGACCTACCCCCATTTAGTAAAGCTTTAAGAATCTGTTACTTCAATGCTTACAGCAAGAGACAGAAAACTGTTGAAAAAGAAACTTGAGTAACAAATAATACTCCAGATATAGTAGGACTAAGTGAAACATGGGTTAAAACGCCCATTTGCCTCTCAGCCTAACCTGTACAATAAATACCATACTCAGCTAACAACAGAGTTGGAACCAAAACACAAGAATGCTCAAGCCCGCTGATCAAAAAGAATCCAAAGTTTTCCTCCAAACTGGAAACCCCAAGTATCAGTTTAAATGAACATACCCTCAAATGGCTCTTAGCATGTCTAATAAAAAGGAAATCATTGAATATTGCAGATAGTATTAGTAGTTTACACTCCTCCCCAATAAGTTTAAGGACTCTCAAATTAATAATAAATGACATACTCAAAGTAAACAACAGACATCATCATCTGTAGAGATTTTAATATCAATGTGTGGCCCAAAGAGAAGGCAAATAGCACAATTCCTACCTTGCAACATTATATCTCAGGATGTTGACTTCCCTAATCCTTTAAAATGGTAGACCTTCATTTGTTAGAAAGCCATTTGTACGATCACACTATTGTGTGACTTTAAATGCTGAAACACATGTCACAAAAATATATATATATATTGAAAATGGTAATCTGGAAAACCAGATTCAACCATTTTCGAACTGTACAGCAGTAAATGTCAGGAGACATTTCCGAATGTCTCCAAACATCATCATGCAGGGGGGGCAAGCCCCCCTGCAGCCCCCCATATGGGGGGCTGCACCCCCACACCCCCACTACTTTAATATACAAACTCTGAGATCGCACTAAAGTAAGGGAAAGGATTAATTTCCCGATCTCTGCTATACTGCGATCTGCACCTGGAATTCCGAATTCAAATGAGCGAATGCCAATGTGAATTCGCTCATTTCGATTCGCAACAGTGGCAGTCGACATTTGTCAGATTTGGAGGTCGTACTTTCGCACTTTGGTGCATCGTACAGCTTCCTTATGATGAAATGAAGGTATACTCTTTAAAACATAACTGCACTTTTTGACCTATTAATCACTAACATCCCCACCAAATCAATAACATAATCACCATACCAAAGTACTTAAGTGGCCACCTTCTAGTTCAAGCCATTATTAACTTCAAAGACCCAAGTTCTCTCCAATTATCAGTCAAAGATCCCAAATTTGATGAGTGCAATAATGACCTCAACAACGTTGACTAGTCGCAACTATACCATGCACAAACACCAACAAAAGGCCCTTGACTTATTCAACAAGGTTGTTGGTGCAAGTCTACATAAATACTCTCCCCTTACAAAAATGAATAAAGGGGCAATGTTACACTTAGTGTGTAAGGAAATAGCTTACTCTGAAAATAAGAGCAAAAACCCCTCCCCAGTAATGAATGATAATGAATGCTTTATCCTTGCAACATTTCAAATACCTAATCACCCATTGCACTTTACCACTAAAAAACAACCAAACAAACCTAAATTTCTACTCACCCTAACTCTTCTGAGCACCTAGAGCCAGGACCGTCCTTAGGTGAAATGGAGAGCTATGCAAAGGACTCCTTGGCATTTCCCCACTGCCCACAGGTTCTCCCTTGCACCTCTTCAAGTGTCACCCCCTCCATTGTCCTCCTTTCTCACCTCCCTGGGTCGTCCAGACAGAATATGCCTTTCATATTTTTATTTTGTTTTTTTTTTTCATTTTCACACTTTATCCCACGCTTCAGCTTTTTTCACCATTCTTTCACCACATCCTAACTGCCCAAGGCTGCACTGTAATAACTGTGGAGGAAATCACCAAATTAAGCAGGGGGTGTTGTGTTGCACTTGGAGAAGAGGCAGAAGGTGAGTTTTGCATTTGATTTCAATCTTTTCCTTTTCTCCAACTTAGTGCAGTGTCAGAGTTGGTATATATGAAATATTGGGGTATGGGAGCATGCCCCCACATTGGCATTAGGTTTTGTGTGCTTTGTGAACCTTGGTGTGCATTACTTGTTTAATTTTGCAATGTTTTCACTTTTAAAAGTTGTGCAAGCGATTTTCAGCTTGTCAACAATATTGGAAATGTTCATTCATAATTAATCCATTCAATGAGGTGATGGCCAGGCATGCATGAAGACAGTGTTTTCATTTATTTAAACAAAGGAACTATTTGAATTGACATTAAATGGAAATCCAGTTGGCTGTAGGTTGTACCCCAGCAAGGTAATGTTCATAATTACACTTTGGCAGGTGGGAGTCTATCTGTCAGTTGAATGATACTCATTATACCTACTCTTTATATTTAAAAATATTTTACATACATTTATGTGTCTCCCTTTGGTCTTTACACAGTAAAGACTGGCCACCAGCACTCTACTGTAAAAACTCTGGTGAGTCAGAATCTGAGGTGAATGAATTATTCATGATTGTTGAGTGAGCAATGAGACTGTAAAAAGAAAAACAAAACACTCACTAACCTATTTGCCCCTCAGCAGTTTAGTTTATAACCATTTAAGGCCTTTTCAGGCACACATCAGGACCTTTTTGGCAGAACTTTGATCAAAGAGCTCAAGAGTACCATATTGGTCCCATCTACATTAAGCAGTTTTCAGCTGTGGATTTCTTCTTCAGTTTGATGCCATATATTAGATATTATTTCAGTTTTCATATTGTAAGAGACCAAATAAACAATCTTGGCTTATCGCAGTAGGATCATGAAAGATGTAGATTTTTTATCAACCTTCAACTGTTAAAAACAACCACTAAGAAACAAATATTAATAGGGTTAATAACCATATGCTGGTGATTTTATTTGTAAATTACAGAGATTAGTCACATACCTAGCAACAGACATATACAAACCAAATAGGTAAAAGCCAGCATTATTGTACAGTGGAAAAGATTTGTTCTGCAAATACCCTTCTGTTATGTTCCATAAGAGATATAGGTGAGGATATTGGGCCAGTATTAAAGAGGAATAGCACACCATTTCTTGCTGTCTGTCTATAAATATGGGAATAAAATAAAAAAACAAGAACAGACAATAAAAATATACAAAATAGTTATCAAGTTATAAACTGCTACCCTTATGCAGTTAAGAACTTGTGAATAATCCTTGGTATGGAACATTAACTGTTTTATTAAAAAATTATCTAACAAATCCCAACTAAACCAGAATTTCCAGTTCAGGTGATGTGAGACTGATCAATGTAGATATCAAAATATGATTCATTATTTAGATTTAATCAAGTCCCTGTTCTATCAAAGAAGAGTTAGTGTTTATGGTGAGATCATGGAATGGTGAGGGTAAGGAAGTCCCCCCCCCCCACTTAAAGTTGCACAATATCAGAGGTAGTATAGAGTTGCAGGGGTGGAGAAGTGATAATTTTATGTTATTTTTTTACTAATATGTCAAAAGTGTCAGTGGCTCAATGGGTAGCACACTTGCTTTCTTGTGCTGTAAAATCCAAAGGATTGGGGTTCTATTCTCATCAGTAAATGCATTCCTTTTTGTATTACTGACACTGTAGTGAAGCAATAAGAGGGCTGCACTCCTGAGTGTGCCATAATTTAGATGAGACATTAGACTGATGCCCCATATGCCTAAGCCGCTGTTAGCTCAGGTGGATGCAAAGGATCCCATGGCACTTATTGCAAAAACAATTAGGAACAGTTATTGAAAAAAACAGAAGTTCCCTGGTGCCTTGAACAAATTTCCCCTAGTCAGTGTAAATACCACCCCAGGTCTCCCCTGAAAGGAGACTACTGGCCTAGTGGAACTGACAAGGTCAGCAAAGTATAATCAAAAATAAAAAAAAATAATAAGATGACATAGAAGTACTGTGGATCTGATCACTTTATCAGTGGTTCCATTAGTTATAAAAGTTTTAAAATGAGGATCCCTCATCAAGCCCACAGTAACAACTTAAGATCTCAAACTATTAATGAGCTACTTACTGTGGTACAGGCTGTAATTCCCTCAGCCTTTATTTACCCACTGTGTGACACTGAACAAGCCACTTAACCAGACACTGCCTTGGGACAACTCAGATCTGATCTAGGCTTATTAAAGGTCTCCTGGACTGCACACCTAGTAGGAGACTATGAGCTGGTCAACTGAGCAGTCTGGAGCAATTCTGACAACTGCATTTCCCACAGTTACCCCAGTCACACTCACTTATGCCTTTTATCTGATAATTAGGTGATGAGTGAGTTTAGGTCCACAGACTGATTCATCCGATTAGCTTATTCAGTGGGTTTACACATTGGGAGATTGTGGTCAATTTGAGAAGTACTATAACATTATAAAAATAGAAGAATGGAGAAAAATTCTAGCTATGTTGCCTCTCCCAGTAACTGAATATGTCTAAGGTTCATCTTCTTAATTAGTGCATTTTATTATGTTTGCAAGATGCAAAGGGAATGAGGCTATCTAGGCAACCTGTTTAGGTGTATTTGACACTCCACTTCCCTTCTACTCTACCTTCCTCTTCACAATTTCTCCGCCTGTCCCATTCCTTCTTGAATGCATCTGTGGATTCTCTCTCCACCAACAAATTCCAATAGTCCATATAATTGTTCTACATCTGTCTCTGTGGAGAAATACTTTTGGAAATCCAAGAAGTAGTTAGTCCCTATAATCTATTATCTATGCCCCATCCTCTCCCCTTGTCCTTCGTGTTCATCTTAACCTCTTCATGATCTCTGGGAAGATATTGTGTGGCCATATTTTGTCCTCTGTCATTTCTGCTGCCTAGTCTTTTAGCTCATGTTATTTCCCCTTCACCCCATTCACTTTTCTTGTTGATTTCCTCTGAGCTCATTCAACCAGCTTGGTATCCCTTTGTATGCACACAGTACTCCATGTGTGGCCTGACCAAGACCTGGTAAAGCAAGAACATTATCTCTTTGTTCTCGAGATCATCGTGTTTTGTTTGTAGACTCGATATCCTCTACTTTAATGACGATATTGTCGGGTGAGATTCTTCTACAGAATTTTCTGGATACTTCGTTTCTGCTGCTATTGTGCTGCCAAGGATCTTATGATCATTTGCTGGTCAATCATTTTTTTCTTTTTTACTAGATGTGGTATATAATATCACAACCTGCAGTATCCATATTATTTTTATGAGCACATGAGCACATATGATTCAGTTATATCAACTTCGGTCATTTCATTGGTCAGAGGTGTTCTCCAAAGGTCATGTTTTGCAGCAAGGAAGCAAACAGAAATCCTGTCAGTAATCCTCAGATAAGACAGTAAAATGCAGTCCTCTGCTAGCACAGGATGTGCAAGGGAACCTGGTTACTAATTTGAAGTGAAATAAAATCTTTTTTTTTTTCAACTGAATCCCTAAATCAGTCCATAATTAGACAACAGTGGTTGTGTAAAGTATCTACCATAGCAAATATCTTCCTTGTGACAAACCAACAAAGATTTCATGTCTTGGAAGATACTGACATAGTCAAATTTCATTTATGTCCTTTGCTGATCTTTGTTCTTTTATTTTTTTCTTATTTTTTTAGTCTGCCTTTCCCACAAGGAAGAATGTTAATGGAATGAAAAATTCATATTCTGAATATAGACTTAGAAAAACTTTTTAACTCTACACAAATAATTATATGGCTAATCTCTAGAATAAACATGCAGATCTCAACACTATTAGAAAATGTTGTATACAAAGAATATAGCAATAACCCACGCCTGGTGTGGGTGGATGCTTTTACCCCATGGTTGGCGTGGTTTGGTCTGAGGGCGAATGCCCGGAATCAGATCCATCTGGCATTGGCGGTTCTCTGATGTACTGCAGTACATCAGACTTGTGGAGCAAAAAGCATGGAAAGCAGGAAGAAAGAAGCTTTTTTTTGCTTTTACTGTTTTTTTAATTGTAAATGGGTTTAAACATGACGACACAATAAGACAGATGTCCGTTGTTTATTTTGTTTGTCTGTCTCGTATTTTTATGTTTTAACAACATAACAAAAAAAAAAAAAGGCAAAAAGCAGCAATTTTTCTCTTTTGCTCTGTTGCCTGTTAGAATTATGTTAAAAATGGGTTAATGGGCGTAGCATGGCTTAAAATAAAATAAGGAGACTCCGTTGTTGCTCATTTTAATTTGTCTCGCTTTGTTAAATTTTTAGCGAATATTAAAAATAAAAAAAAACTGTACTAATGGAAAACCAAAAGTCAGGCGACTTTTTCCATTAGTACCTGGCGATTTAATCGATGCATACAATGCTCACCAATCAAGCAATTTGGGGGGTCAAATATATGATTAATCAGGTGAATAATCACAGCACAAACATCTAAATCCATACAAAATCTTAGTTCCAAGTAGTTACACTGAAAATATTGCCAAGCACTCCTAAGCAACTCCTGTTATCCCAATGTGGAGAATCTGCCCCCATGCATAAATATCTCAAAAAGGGGAAGGCAGGGGAGAAAATTTCTGTTACAGTGACCTCTCTATATAAATTCACTGTTACATAAGTACCTTATATAATTCTGCTGTCTTATTTGAAGAGGGTCACCGACTGTAACAGTAAATCATAACATTTGGGTAGACTACAAGCAGTACAAGGTCACCACTCAGATACTCAGAGTGTTATAATATGAGTTGTATCACACTGGTAGTATCTCACATTCTGTTCAAATCAAACTACCAGCTTATATTGCTTAGTAAACATGTGATTATTAAGTGTATTGTTTCTTAAAATTTTGGGTCGATACAGTAAGAGTGAAGGTGCATCTACTCAGTACTGTAATCATACTTATAATATGAGTCCAAAACCAGTTAGTGGTGCAGGTAAATGGGTCCTTCAGCAAAACAATGTATAGAATGATGAAAAACAGAAGAAGGCTCTATACCACGGCACTTAAAAACATAAACTCTTTAATAACAAAAGTAAATGGTGAGCACTTTCGCAGCAACAAGCTGGTTCATCAGACTTTTGTTATTAAAGAGTTTATGTTTTTAAGTGCCGCGGTCTGGAGCCTTCTTCAGTTTTTGATCATTCTATACTTATAATATGGTTTGGGTGACAAATAAGCCAAGTGAGAGAGAAAAGAGAGTAGGAAAGAGCTAAGCAGCTGATGTTCATCATTCCCACTGTTGCAGTATCCTTTAGGCTATATTGGGTGTGTCTTGCCAAACACAATTGGCCAGCTTCCGAAAGCTCTGCCTCCCTCCCACACTTCCACTCTGACTGCTGACTTGACTGTTGAATTTCCCTCCTTATGGGTGACCAGGGTGGAAAATATTCAGTACTTTCTTGCCGCTTCTTGTCTTGAAGAAGCAGCTCAGAGGCTTCACAAGAATAGCAGCAGCCAGTAATTTAGCTCTTTTCTGGCAGATAAGTCCCTTTTGTGAAACTGTTTCTCACAGAAATTTTAATTATTATATATGTTATGAAAAAAAAAAAAGTATTTCTTACTTTTATTTGATTTTAGAGGTTCTGTCCCTTTAAGAAGCCTGATATTTCTCTAGTATTGGAAGTTTCCTATCTGGGACTGCTATTTTTAGCTTTGGCTAATTTATGGACTTATATGATTAAATGTACTGCTTATATAAACGTTTTATTATTTAAAGAAAAGTTTTGTGAGGGAAAGTATTTTTACTTGGGTAGGGAATACTATGGGTTATGTAGTACTTGTACTCACACTGTGAGATTTTACTTGCCATTTTTTGTTAGATTAAATTTACTTTGAAGGGGTTTCTCACATAAATTTAGTGTACTGCTCATGCATTGTTTTGGGGACTGTGTATACGTGTGAAAGTTAAATGTGCTATTTGTGCAAGAGGTATATAGTTAAGGGATATAACCAGTTAAATTATAAGTCGTGGTACGATGAGGGAGAACAAGGATTAAGTAGGAGTAGGTAGTTAAGGGATATACCCAGTTAAATTACTAAGTAGTGGTACAATGAGGGAAAACGAGGATTAAGTAGGAGTAGGTACAGTAGTTAAGAAATATAATCAGTTAAATGTTTACAGTAGCAGGTAGAAGGGAAAGAGTAATAATCACCATATGGGAATTTAGTACAGAGCAGCTATCATTTTGTCGGAGTTATTGCAGCTTGTATTTTCTTCAGGACTTAAAATTATCCTGGTGTAGAGCAAGGGCAGAGCCAAGTGCCTCACAGATGCTTTTTTAGCAGACTTTTAAAGCATTTGTTATTTTCTGTAAGCTGGAACTCTAATGGGATGGAGTTCCACAGTTTAGAGATACACTGAAAATAGAGAGAGTTTCTGGTACAGAATTCTGAGTTAGTTACAGCTAGGAGGGATTTGTTATTGGAGCATAGTGTTCTGTTGTTGTATATGGTAGTAATATGCTTTTTAGAGAGGGACAACTATTTGGCTTGTACGTAAGTTTGTAAACAGTAATGAGCTGAGAGAAGATTAACTGATTTGTGAGTTCTAGCCAATTTAGTTTCTTTAGGACTGCGCAGTGGTGTGCTTTATGAGATGAATATTGTCAAATCTTGTTATATTACTATAAGATGAATCAAGTTTGGACGTGAGAGTATTGTTGAGATTAGTGAAGATAGGTGATGCATACATAACAGATGGGAGTAGGTAGGTTGCTGCTATGGATTTTCTTGTGGCTACTGTAAAATATTTATTTGCTCTCTATAGACAGCTTCGTTTTTTTGTGCATTTTTGATAGTTTGTAGAATACATTGGTCATATTTGAGTTTGTCATCTAAGTGTGCTCCAAGTAATTTGGATTCTGTCATGGTTTCAGTTTTTGTATTGTCAGATGAGACTATATGGAAATTGTGTTTTTTAGCATTAAACTGTTTAAACATTGTTTTGGTAAAAAGAATATTAGTTTAGGCTTTTTTGCATTGAGGAGTAGGTCTGCAGTGCTTACCCAGGATTCGACAGATGAGAAAGATTCATGTGTGATTTCCTGGAGGATTTGTAGTGTTGCAGCAGAGCAGATGAGGATTGCATGATTTGAGTATTGAATTATATTTGCTTTTATTGTTGCAGCATGCAGTTTGTTTACAAATATATTAACTAGAAATGGGCCCAGTATTGATCCTTGTGGGGCTAAAACTGTGACAGGAAGGAAGGAGGAGAATTCCTGTTTCCATTTTACTAATTGTTGTCATTTGTGAAATATGAGAGATGAATTATTTAATTATTTAGGCCTAGGGAGGAGAGTTCACTGGGAAGGTTTCGATGGGAAGCCGTGTCAAAGGCCTTTGACAGATCCAAGAAGAGTGCTAATACTAGGGTGCCATTATTTCTATTGTGGTTGATAGCATTTGCACAACTAATAAGAGCAGTAATTGCACTATAACTGGGGCCAAAACCATGGTGGGTCATGGAGAGAAGATTATTTTGGGTAAGATATTTGAGGAGCTGGAGTAGATACATTTTTCTAATATTTTTGATACTGATGGGATCTATAGCTGGATGTGTCAGTTTAATTTCTACCTTTCTGGAATAGAATTATGAAAGATTTCTTCCAGATGGCTGGGACATGGTTTTCTGTTATGGATCGGTTAATTAATATAGAAACCGGGAAGGTCAGAGCTTCAGAAGCACATTGCAGGTACTCTGTTGGTAAGCTGTCTACTGCTAAGGTTTTTGGTTTGAATTTTTGTAGGTATTTTTATAGTGCTATTTGGAACTAGCTGGAAAGAGTAGGACATAATATTGTAATATGATGAGGTTGTGAGGGTGGTGGGAGAACTTTGTTCAGTAAGAGAGATCATTGAGTTTATAAAGTGGGAGTTGAACTGTGTGGCTATATTGTCTGAGTTGTCACTGGTTGTTGGTGTGGGAGTAGTTGTTTGGCCAGGCTGTAGTAGTTTGTTTATGGAGAACCAAATTAGCTTGGGACTGCTTTGATGTGTTGACGGAAAGTTGTTGAAATAGGATTTTATGTCATTGTTTATTAATTTTTTTGCAAGATTTCTTAAGTATCTAAAATATTGGTAGTTGGATTGGGTTTTGTTTTTGGAACACAATTTTCCATGCTTTGTCTCTTTGAAGAAGAATTTGCATGGTGTCTTTTCTTAAGCAGGCTGCAGGTTAGACCTGACTCTCTCAGGTCTGAGTGGTGCATGGCTATTGAGGATGTTTAGGAAAGCATCATTGAAACGGGTTGCGGCATCATCTAATAGTGTGGTCTTTAGGATATTCCAGTTGTAGTTGCCTCAGTCTACTCCTTTTCCTCCTCTAGTGCCAGCCTTGGAGGATGTATATAATGCTGCCTGTAACAACCCTGATTCACAGCCTTCAGTCCCCAAAACAGTACATAGGCTTTACGGAGTTTTTCATACTAACATGCATTTGGTTTCTCACCCTTAGGTTTGACCCAGCAGCAATCTCTGCATCTTCTCTAGCAGAGGACAGGCTCTTGGTGTCATCCAAGCTTCCCCTGTGGACAAGGACAGGAAGATAATGGACAGATTTTGTTAAGAGAATTTTTTTCTTCTTCCAGTTTGATATACAGAATTCTTAACTATCAGAACACTATATGAACATTTATGCTTTTTGTGTAGACAGTCTGAGAGATGTAGCCTCCACTCTTTCCCCCTGAAGGTTGTGCCTATGTCATTTTTATTGCTTCCAACATTTCTCAGGTATATAACATGTCTTAGATAGTGTGCACGATTGTGCTGCTACTCTGTATAGATCCTCTGCTTCTGCAACTTTTTTGAGGAGATATATGTGGGTAAATTATCAAAAGTGTTCTTATGAGAGAAAGCCTGTAATTTTGAATTCAGCTTTAGGTAAAGAGGTTTTATTTGGCCCATCTGCTACTCAGATCTTCATACAATTTGAAGACAGAGGAAATTTAATTCAGAAAGTTTCCAAGATCTTCCTGCTCCCCTTCCCCATTACAGATCGCCCAGATCCTCTTTCATGTTTAAGAAACAAAACAAAACAAACATTCCCCGCTTTCTCAACTCAAGCATGGAAACAAGAAGAGGTGCGGGAGGGGAACAAAACAATACAAGGATCCTTTCCTAAAAAAAGGATCATTTGTAACTTCAGAATGCCTATGTGAGCATTCATTTCCCCACCCCCTCCCCTACTGCCCCTGTCTCTCAAAACATGTCCCAACAACTGCCTTCTTTGGCAACAGATTGTGACAGACTCATGGGTGTTAAAGGTAGTTCAGGAGGGATACAGTTGGCACTGGATATACAAATGCCTCCTTTCAGGGAAGTTCCTCCCTACTGTCCAAACCAATCAGAATTTTTTCCTCAGGTTCTTCAGCAATTACTCACCCTAGGGGTCATATATCCAATGCCAAGAGATCAGAGGAGCAAAGGCTTCTATTCTAGAATGTAAAAAACAAAGAGTCTTCTTGGAGACCAGTTCTAAATCTTTCTTTCCCAAATCTGTATGTGAAAGTTAAAAAAAATTAAGACATTGGCTTTTCAGAGTCTGTTGCCTCTCATTCCCAGGGAAGCTTTGTAGTAACATTGGACCTAAAAGATGCATACCATCACATTTCCTTAACTAAAGGCTTCGGGAAGTTTCTCATATTTTATGTGTGCAGGTCACCTTATCAGTTCTGTGCATTACTCTTAAAGTTATCTACTGCTCCAAGAGTGTTTACAAAGTGTCTAGCTCCAGTCATATCTCATTGCTAACTGTATGGCATTCACATTTTTTCTTTATTTATACAACTTGATTATCTTTGCAGAGTCTTTTCTAGATGCAGCAAGAGTGAGTAATATAGGTTTCATTTCTTCTGACTAATCTGAGATTCCACATAAATATTCAGAAAGCCTCCTTGACTCTGTCAAACAGGATTGCCTTTCTAGAATGGTCTTATAGATA
This sequence comes from Protopterus annectens, assembly GCF_019279795.1. Classification (NCBI taxonomy): domain Eukaryota; kingdom Metazoa; phylum Chordata; order Ceratodontiformes; family Protopteridae; genus Protopterus; species Protopterus annectens. The sequence continues at coordinate 437,595,591 of NC_056738.1, read as the reverse complement.
TCCTGCAGCAAAAGATGTTTTGATGCAGGAGAAGGTAGATGATTATTTGGAAACATTCCTGAGCTTCTAAACCCAGTCTTAGACTGCAGCCAGAGTATCCCATAATACTGGGCTTCATGGCATTTATGACCCTCATGATTCCTCTTGCCAGGTTACACATGAGAAAGATTCAGTGAAAAAAAAATTAACCCAACATTTGCATCCATTGGAATTTCAGATTCCAGTCTTGGGCTTAGGAGGAAAAGAACTACACTGGTGGAGACTACAAATACAAGAAAATGCAGCTCTCACCTTTTTTCCTCTTCTTCCAGACGAAACTGTAACTACAAACACCTCACATTTTGCTTGGTGGCAGTTTCAATGGGGTAAAGGTACAAGGCCTGTGGGATTCCTCAGATAAACCAAAGCAGAAAAATTTCAAAGAGATGTTGGCCATCATCTATGCGTAAAAATCTCTTCACCGTCTATGGTCCCCAGGACCTCTCAAGGTGATTATAGACAACACCACAGTGATGTCATACATCGACAAACAAAGTGGCAGAATGTCATACCCTCTATTCAAGCTGGCAGTGATAGCTTGAAAGGTAGTGCTTCAGCAATCATTAACCCACCAAGCATGTTCCATCAAAGCAAAGCATAGCGGCAGGCATGTTGAAAAAGACAACTACCAGGACACACTCCACAAGTTGATCTCTTTGCCTCCTTTCAAATCAGACAATTCTACAAATTTTGCTCCAGGACCTCTCACAAACAAGCCTGGAAAACAGATATTTTCAAATTTCCATATATGGAAATGTTTCTTTATGTATTCCACCCTTTCCACTGATTTCCAGAGTAATTTTGAATATTAAGGAAAACTCTTCAGAAATAATTGTGGTGACCCCTTTTTGGCCTTGGCAACATTGGTTCTCCCTTTGTATGGAACTGGCTATGGACAATTAACACAAACTTCCTCACAAACTGGATCTACTCACTCAAGGTTTGATGCAACCCATTCTCAAACATCTTCAACTAACTGCCTAGATGAGTCATTTCTAACTAAAAGTGGTTGCAACTCTTTTCAGAGGACATACATCAGGTATTAAAGAAGGCAAGAAAACCTGCTACTATAATTAGCAATCTGCAGTTTATAGGTACAACTCATCTTGTTGTCTGTTTGAAAATCATCAACGTTAAATATAAACACTGAGTAGTAGTAGGGTAGTATATCAATTTAGTGTTCAAAGAGCAAGTTGTAGACTATATAACCTTTGAAATATACTGACAAAGACTTCTGCCATATTTCTAATATAAGTGTAGACATACACTGGCCAGTGAAAAGGCCGTAATGGTATTTGTAGATACCTTGCAGTTTATTATATTTTACTAAAAATCACTTAGATACTCAAGGGAATATTCCTCAAAACTAAGAAATATAGTCATTTGGGGTTGAGAAGCATATTTTAGCACTGTCTGCTTTTAACAGCATATGTTTTTAAGATGTACATGTAACTTTATATTTCAATGATCTTTTGAAAAGTTCTTCAACAAAACAGTTGTAGTTGAAGAAAACATTGATAGCAACAATAAATAAATGTAGCATAAGCCAGTACACAGCAAAAACTTTCTCCAGTGCTGAGGAAGCAGTAGTAACAATAAATGTGAGAAGATATGAGAGCAATGGTGAACAATATATGATATATGAGGATGTTTTATGTCCCATGTATCTCTAATTTCCAGGGTACATAGCTGATAAAGAGTACAAACTGGGCTAGAACTTGGGGTACAGAAGGTTGATAAACCCTAATGTTATGATTTACTGTTACAGTGGCCATTCACAAAAAAGGTTTCTGACATCTTAAAAGGTCACATGGCTGTTTGAATTGTCTTTTACTTAAAATAAATAGCTCTGCGTGTATTTATTTTAAGTAAAAAAAATGAGGTCTTGCCAGTTTTCTGTATAATGGTTGGATTACACTGTCAGTTTCCAAAGCTCTTTTGCTTGTCAATACATACTGCCTTTATATTGTACATAATGATTCATTGTGGGGGTGAGTGTAACACCTGACTGTTTTATTTATTTCATGCTTGAGAAGCTGCTACGTCTAACGTGCATGTTGCTTCACATGCTTTCCAGCACATTCTGCCACAACAGCTTACCTGGCCTGTGCTTTGCTTAAAACAAAATGCATGCTATCTTGAAACCTCTAGTGGTTGCTGGCTTTGCAGCTCTGCCAATAAATATGTTCTAAACACAAGAGTAACTGTTTTAATTCCTACAGATACCAGCAGAACCAGCAACAAGAATAGGATAACACCTCTCAAGTTAAGTTATACTCCAAACCTTATTGATCCTTGGAACTGATTTTAATTAATTCTCCTTATTCTTGAATCCTGATGGCCCTTCATACCATGAGGAACACAGAATGCCATTTGTGTAACTGGTGTGAAATGATGGAAAATGATACAATAGAAATAAGAAAGAAACGTACAAGACATTCATTTTAACAAAGGTTGTATGTGATACTAAATTTACAGTGAGTCAATGTTTTTCAGGGGATTGAGGTGTGTGGGATAGAAATTGATTTGTGCTTGTCTGGTGGAACTAGGTGTGAGTGACTTAGGTGCTGCACCAGAATAGTTAGCGATAACAACCTTAGAACTGAAGATGTAAATGAAACGTCAGTGTTGTGATAAATGAAGAAAGAGTAGACACAAAGTTCAGAAGATTACATGGAGATTCTAATGGATATTTGGAAAGATGGCCTGAAAATGACTTGTGGATAAATTAACATAACAGTTATTTTGCAGAAAGAAGGATGGCTGGGTTGCCAAACATTATATGTGTGTTTACAATATTGAGGGAGATACAGAGTAAATGAGTGTTGACAAAGGAAAGCTGGAAAAGGAAGGTATAAAATACAGCAAAATATAAGATAAAGATATTGTGGAGATTACTGGTAGAGACAGAATGGAGACAGACAAAGGGGATAAGAGAAGGAGGAAGAAGAGGATGGACCATGTATAGTCATAGAAGGACACACATCATACACTGGGTATTTGGTGGAGGGAAGGGACACAAAGAGCATCACTTTGGTGGTAGATGATGTGCCAGTCCTAGACAGAAGAGGTTTGGGTCTTTTGTTTGTTTGAAAAGTGAAAAAGCAGGTCCTGTAAAATAGGGGGTGCTACCTACTAACCTGGAAACAACCCTGAATTTTGCTTGGTCCAATAAGTTTGATGCTAGAAAGTGCTTTTAGCATTTGTTCAGAGGTGATTTCCAGAGTGGAAAATGTAAAGGCAAAATGGATGAGATGTTGGAGCTGAATTTACGGCAAATAGAAACATAAGTCTATGCAAGAGGTGACATATGCATATAAACTCTGAGCATATTTTGCATAACGTGCTATAATGTCATCAATGGGGGTGAGGGGTGCCACTGAACTCTCTTAAGTCAGCAGTAAGTGCAAAGAAGTTGGCCTTTGCAAAGTTTGTAAAGATGGCTGGTTTGGATGGAGACCTATACGAGGACCATATGGTAAATTTTACAACATGGATACCTGATTTGACAAATGAGGATTATACAATGAGAGGGATCAGACAGAGGCTGTGCTGTGAAGACAAGTTTGACTATGCTGGTGCCTGTAGTGTGGTGATACACTTTCTTCGAGGAAGTTTGTATAGATAAACTTGAGGAAACATTATGCATATTTGTTAACCATGGGTGTGTCAGTTTATGAAGGAGTAGTTAAAGTCCCCCAGAATGATATTGCCTGGGGCAATGGGGAGGAACTTTAGCTTATTAAGATATGTTTCATGATTTACTTCTGCTATGGGTGGGGTTCTGTAGTTGAACAGAATGTGATATGAGGTCTTGTTTACAGAGACTAGAATCTGGTACTACTCAGATTCATCACATATATAAAGGAGAAGAAAAAAGCAAAGCAGTTTAGAGGTGACTTGAGTATTAATAATGATTTAGAAGTGCTTGATGCTGAACTTGAAAAAGAAAAACATATACTAACTTTTAGAGCAGATGGAAAGAAACCAGTATATTTAGACTTTTACAAGCAGTCATTTAAATCTAGAAGACTGGTAGTTTCAATACCAGATAATCTGCTCCCATGCACTAAAATGACCCAGTGGGCCTCAACAATAGTAGTTCAGTGTAGTACTGGTTACCTAGCAAATGCTGGATCCAGGAGAGACCCAGAAACAAGTAGATCTGTTAATCTCCATTCTGGATTGGAAGTTGGTGTCCTTTTTTTTTAATGAAATCTGTTTTGTTAATCAGCAGATCAGCAGTCGTGGCCTTTTTAATCTAACTTGGAAAACAATACTCAGATGGTCTCAAGGAGCCTGACATCTTCTTGATTGTTCATAAGTATCCATCTGTGCATGTGTGTGTGTGTGTGTGTGTGTGTGTGTGTGTGTGTGTGTGTGTGTGTGTGTGTGTGTGTGTGTGTGTGTGTGTGTGTGTGTTGGCGGGGGGGGGGGGGTAAAATCTTTCCTACAGTTTGCGAAGTCATTTCTTACAATGTCCACCAGTTGCTGCTACTGCTTTCATGGTAATATATTTGTCAATTGCTGATAATAATTGCACTGTAATTGTAATTTTTTTGCTCCTGTGGCAACCAAGCCAGATTGCTACCTATTTATGTATTATTCACTATTTGTGCTACTGCTGTTAATGAAACTGTATTTTCAAACTGTTGTTACTCACTGTGATTATGTGATTGTAACCGTCTTTTGTATTAGCAATCTTCTGTTACTGACTCAGTGGGATTATAACCCTCTGCTGTTGTGGCAACCAAGCCAGATTACTAAACCATCATACCGCATTTTGCCAGGAGTTACTGTTTTCACTATTATTTTAATATCAAACTATTTCCTCTACTGAGTGCACATCAAACCGTAATTCTGTAGTGATGTCAACTGAGATGACCTGGAAAGTCACTCATCACTTTATAACCTATTGTTGCACAAACTATATCACCCTTTTATTGACTCACTATCACATTTTGGAAAACCTTCCTGCTGCTGCTATACCCATTACACTTCTTAGACTATACCTTTAGTCTACTGTATTACTTCACTAGCTAATGTTATCTCCTCTGCAAATCTGTTTAAAAAAACTTTCCCTACAGTACCTTCCATCAGTGCATCCATAACCTTGCATTGGTAACCTTCATCACCATTTTGCAGCTATACTGCTAGCACTAGGCATTTTGAGACATGACAACAACTGCCTCATACTTACTGACAATCATTTGCTTCTACCACTAGATGACTCTAAGTGTGAGAGGTGAAAAAAATTATTAAGTTTGGAGGCCATCCTCTCCCTCATAGTTTTTGGCAGTACCCACCATGTTGTCATCACTAACAACTTCATCATGCAACCATGCTCACCTTGTCCTAATTCTGCAAATAACCATCTTATCCTGAGATACTTAAGGGGTCAGCCATGGTAGTGCAGCGGTTAGCGTTGCCATCTCACAGCAAGTGGTTCTCCGGTTCAATTCTCAGCTGGGGTGCCCTCTGTGCGGAGTCTGCATGTCCTCCCTGTGGTCACATGGGTTTCCTCAAGGTGCTCCAGTTGCGTCCCACATCCCAAAGACATGCTGTAGGTGGTTTGGACCCTCTAAATTGGCCCTAGGTGTGAATGTGTGCATGTGTGTGCCTTCTGTGCAAGGTTGGGTGCCTGGCTGGCAACTTGACACCGTAAAACTCCACTGCCAATCATTCTGTGAACCGTTGTTCCACTGTGGTGTCCCTAACCAGGATAAGCTGAAAGGAAATGATGATGATGATGATGATGATCCTGACATACTTAAGGTATCCCTGCCCAAATCTCAAAGGCCTCCAAGATGTAGGTTGCATAAACAAGATATTTAGTGACATATTTATATACAAACAGCACATACAGAAGCAACCAACATTAGAGAAGAAAAAGGGGATCATTCACCTGGCAAGCCCACATCCTCAAGGCAACATGGCTGAGCCAATACAACTGGTAGTATCCTGGTCATAGGCGACTCCATTGTGAAACACACAGATGCAAGGCTCATCAGGTTGAGCAAGGAAAGGGTGGCAGGAAGGTGTTTCTTGGATGCAAGAATGCGTCAGGTCACTACAGTCTTCAAGTCTCTTCACACAAGGTTATTGTATGACATGATCATCGTGTACATGGGTGAGAATGACATACCTCTCTGGATCATATGAAGTAAGACATGATGGAGCTCGCAGAAGGTGTCTGAGATTGGTATGAAACTAGTCTTGTGCATCACCAAGAATGATGCCACAATGCAAACCAAAGATAATTGATATTCACTTTTGGCTTGTCAGTTGATGTCATTCTAAGTGTATCCAGTGTGCATCAGTTTGGGATAAGATGACTGACAGTCCTGCCACCTTTAATAGGGATTACCTGCACCTCTTTTATTATGGCTTTTTTAAGTGGGGTCACTCTCCTCAAACTACCAACATAGTCAAACAAAATTAATACTATATGAAAGTAGTGCTTCTCAATGTTAGAAGCCTAAATAAGAAGTTACACTCCTTGCAAGCCGCCTTAACTCTCAGCAATATGGATACCTGCATTGTAATTGCAACATGTTATCAGTGTAGTGATATCACACACCCCCAGTGGTTGGCTTCATTGCCTACTACTTATTCAGACCCATCTTCGGGAATGACTGTGTTGTAAGTGGTGGTCTGTTCGTATTCCTAAGAAGCCCAATCACATTTAGACTCATAAGGCAAGACATATCCTACTTACCATAAATAAAAAGCCTTAGCATATCAGAGACAACAACCCCATCCCCTCCATGTCATCCGTAGCCCATGAGCCATAGCTAAATAAACTAGAGCCACCCCCACTGAGCAAAACAATAATCTCCTAAGAGATTTCAACTATCCTTCCATAAACTACAAAGCATACATTATCACAAATAATCATGCACAACTCTTCCTAGATATCATAAATGTTAGCTCCTTAGACTAAGTGGTTCATATCCCAACTAAGAGCCCAAAAATATTAGATTTAGTCCACACAAATGTGACTCCATTATGTTCAACACCTATAACTGCCCAATCATTAGTCAAATCAGACCATTGCTCAGTAATTTTTACTGTGAGGATTAAACTGGATCTACATTCAAAACTGACTGCTGTTAGAGATTATTCAAGGGTAAATCTATTTCAGCCAGTTGAACACCTGCTGAAATTTAGAGCACCCCCCCCATGCCTTAATATTACACACAGCTGCATTCATGGACAGTTTCTTTTATAACCAGAATGCTTGCATAGTACAATCAGATAAAAATATAAAGCTAAGTTGTGGATTAAATCCCTACAGTGGAATCATAGTGAAAACAAACTCGACAATTAAAGGAGGAAATTTGTCTCTCGTAATAAACTGAATATCCTAATCTCTGTAAAGGAACACAAAAAGATAACCAGGTACTAGCATAGTCTGTGCAACCTAATCAAAGGCACTAAACCAAAAAGCATCAAGCTTACTTAGCATAGCATTTGGGACCCCCAGAGTTCAATGGCTCCAAACAATGTTAAAAAAGTGCAAAGAACAGTGGCCAAAAACAGTCCAAATCATAAAAATGTATAAATCAATGTGCATATAGTACTCCAAAACCATAAAGGAAGTAGCAAGGATTGCTACATATCGCAAGACCTTTGAACCAATATATAATTTATTATTAAAGCAAATAACCCAACTAAAGTTAAGCACTTTAATATGAGTTTTTAATCAGACTTCTTCAGAACTAATCCCCTCATAAAAAACTCCCTATAAAAATTTAAGGTTATTTATTGTATTTTATTAAGTATTAAATATTATTTGTTAGAATAAAATATTATTTTTATAGACTGTATTTCCTTAGGCTTGTTTTTTTTATTTTAGTAGTGGTGGTGATGATATTCCTTAAAATCCTTTAAATCCTTTTGTAACTATCACGTGGGGGCACCATAATGTTTATAAGGAAGTTTTTATCAGAGGGTTAGGTACAAAGCAAGGATTACCAAAAGCAAAAGGTTTCGTGAAGATATGCATGAAAAAGTGTTACCAGTAGCAACAGGAATGGAAAGACATATGAAGGCATTTAGAAGATCAGTTAACAGCAGGAGGTAACATGGAGGTTTCACACAAATTAAAATGCACAGCAGCAAGCATTATTAGCAGCAGGAAAATACTTGTTACCTTCCTGTGCTGTCAGCTGGCGAAGTCCTGAAAGCAGTAAGATGTAGGTATGTAATGTGCACTGTTTTGCCCTCATCCATTTCTTCATTTTTTCAAAGAAGTTGACCAGGTTAAGTAGGCAGAACCTGCCCTTGACAAATCCAAAATGGATTGAGGCAAGTGTCTGTAGGTTACCTATATTCTTATATATTAAATCTACAATGATTCTTTCCATAGCCTTACTGATAACACTCATCACGTTAATGGGTCTATAATTACCTGGGTCCATTGAAGCCCCACCTTCCTGCATGGGAATGATTAATCCTGTCTTACATTCATCTGGCATGAAGCCTGTTCTGAGGCTGATAATAAATAGCGTCTGTAATGGATCAGATAAATCATGTTTTAGGCTGATCAGTAGACAGACAGGTACACTATCTGGTTCCATAGATGTAGTGTTCTTGGTCTTAGATAGCGCCTTGAGAATAACTTCTTGAGAGATTTGAGTGAGGGGGGTGTATGTGTGAGTATATGATTTGAGAATGTATGAGGGGAGGTGAAGGTTGAGCTAAATTTGTCCCTTGTAAATTGGCTGTGTCCTCTGAGCCTGAGTATGTGATATCATTTACTATTAGTTCAGTTTTGAGATGCTTTGAAAAGCTCTGTTCAGCACTGAGCACAGCCTTGTAAATTACGCCTGTTGGGCCATCTGAGTATTAAAGAACTCATCCTCCATGGAGCTCTATGTTTAGCTTTTCTTGCCATGCATGATCCAACCCTACTTGATCTCCTATTCATTTTCACAACTAATGGTATATCAAATTCTTGGTTAAAGGAATTAAGCCTTCATCAGCAGATAAATAAGACATGTCGAAAATAGATTTATATCCCAATGTGTCCATCACCTCTGGGACAAATCTCCTTTACATGTCAAGCACAGTAGCAACCTTGCCACCTTCAAGGTAAACCTAGATAATTGAACAGGCAGCCTCAAATTCTCTCCTGGTCTGTCTTCCTTGCCCTCCTTGTGGCTAAAGGGAAATAGACTTGAAATGGTCTGCAGACGGATTGCCTAGTAGTTATCTATGCACCTGTGTCCATTAGAGACATAGGTGCCAAACCAGGATGAATTGGGTTAGGGAGGAACTCTGCTTCACATGGATAAGAGCCTGTTCCAGAGAAAGGGTAGTCTCTGGGATACATACCTGTCTGTCCAGCAGGTCCTATTTATATCACAGGCAAGGTTTAAGACTTTAGAATGAGTACTTCTGGTGCTGTTTGTTTTGCAGATATGCAGGAGGTCCATCAGAGTGGGATCTCACAATGCCTATTATGCTAGGCATAGATCTTCCCTCAACAGCCTGTAGCAGACAGAATACAGGGATAGAGCCTTGAGGCTGTCTGCATAGGACATGTTGCATAAGCCCTGTATTCTTTTAGTGAGGAAACTCTGTGGACATTTCAATTTTTGGATATGCCTGAGTGGATACATACCAAAGGGGCCATTGTACTCAATGACAGATCTTTTGGTCAGGTACATACCAAAGGGACCATTGTGCTCAATGACAGGTCTTATGAATGCCAAATACAGTAGAATAATGACCTCCCTGGACCTAGATGCCATACCTTTGTTTATCAGTTGCAAAACATTGAATGATTTCTTTACTACTGTAAACACATGATGGTAAATGGCTAAATTACTGTCTATGTGAGTACCCCAAATCCCTGACTACTGAGTCAACTCTTTAGAAGTGTGTTGTCAATATGATAGTTACCAGGGGTGGATGACTTCCCGAAAGATACTGTTATGCATTTCTTGGCATTTAGTTTTAGTCTATGGCTCTGACACCAGTTATTTATCAGTATCAGCCCTTCCTGGTGAATATTTGTGTCAGTGGAGGAATTTATGTCTGCTCCTAATTTGCAATCATCTGTAAATTTAGTCAGCCAGAGACCATTGATTTCGACCTTGAATTCAGAGAGGTAAATGCCAAAAGGAGCACTCCCAGGACTGATCCCTGAGTGACTCCACTTGTGACTGGCCTCTTTGTAGAGGCGGACTCCCCAATTCTGACTTCATGGGTCCTGTCTGTGAGCCAGCTGGCTATCCACAGGGTAATGTAGTTGCTCTTATATACTTCAAAAGTTGCTAGAATAACAGGTTTTGCATAAAAAGTTGATCTTCAGTAATGTGCTGCTACCACAGATTTTATGTCTGTTTTACTTTGACTGTTCTACTCTTTACCATTTCCATGTAATTTTAGGGACTATTGAATCTTTTTGTTCAACATTATTCAAACTAATATTACTGTTAGTAAACAATGTGATGAGACTTCTTTTCCAGTACTATATCTAATCGGGGATAATGAGATCTCACACATGGTTGTCTACGGCATTCTTTTCTGAACTTGTAGCTTAAATACATCACGCTTCATCTGTCCATGACTGTCTGCTGTTGAATACATTTGAGTTTCAGACAATATATTGCTCAGAAAATGCATGCTATGCAAAACCTATTATTTTAGTATCTTTCTAAGTATATGAGTAACTATGCCACATACCTATGTTAAAAATTCATGTTAATTGCTTACTAATTTTTAAGTTTTGAGATTTATGTTTTAGATTTGGATGTGTTTATTTCATACATGTTTTTGCAGCTTATGTGCTTAGATATGGTAGTGTATTGTGATTTATGTAACGTTTACTTTGCTGCAGACGCCTTTTCCCATTTTCATCTTTGATTATTTGAATTAGAAGTTTATAATTTTAACCAAAAAGGTATTTAACTCACCAACAAGCATTTCTTACCATACATGACTGTAGGTTACAGGTTTGCCTGTTGAACAGTGCTATTGAAATCAATAATATGAAATGAATGTTGTGGTCAACAAGATCTCATATGATGGATCTGTGTTTAGTGTAATTAGCTGCTGCTAAAATTGTTGGAATTCTAGACAAGTAATGGCCATATAATACTGAAAAAATTATAATTCTAAATTGTATTTTTATCTTATTTTATTTTATTTATCCTTTATTAAAAGAGTTAGCCCTACTGGACAAGTGACCCTTTTCAGGCAAGATCCAGGGTGGTAGTCATGCTGACTAGGGGAAATTCAACTTGGACCTCAGAAAAATTCCCTCACTTTTTGATACCTGCCATGGCATCTTTTACAGCCAACTGAACTACCACCAACCAACTCAAGCAGATGAGACCTCATTTTAGTTAGATAGTTAACCTAACAAGTGGTTTTGTACTATAAGTGAATCTTATCACTAACTGTTATGCCACAAAGCAGATAACTCTTTGCTTTTGAAGATAATTATTGTTTTCTTCCATTGTGAGACCATATAACACCGCTGCCTGTACATAAACAGATTTGATTCTATATTATAACATCAAAAAGACCAAATGTCGAATGGCCTAAAAGTAAAAAATGATGCACCTCGAAGTTGCTTTTCTGGGGAGCTGTGCCCCCCACACCCCCCGCTAATTATATATTCCAACTCCGAGATTGCACTACAGTGAGGAAAGGGCAAATCTTCCAATCTTCACTGTACCATGATCTCACAAAAAACACATCGATGAACAGCATTTTTGCGTTTTAGGCCATTCGATCTTCAGCTGTTTCGTTGTTATAATAGGAACCCATTTTCATGTTAGTTGTAAGTCACACAAAGTGCAAATGGAGGCTGACCGGATCAAGCCCTGGACTACAGGAATCAGCTTAACTGCTCATTGCCTTATTCTTCAAAATTAATTGCCAGACTTTTTCTCACTTTCTGCAAATCAAACATTGGAAGTGTATACAAAAGGTGACTGTCTTTTGGAGAAGTATGGGAACGCATGCTAGACACATATGTATCACAGCAACAAGTTGAAAAACATTTTTTTCATCCATTTCTTCTTTCACTCTTATCCCACATTTCTTCTTCTTCTTTTGGAGAAGGCTTTTCTGATGTGTAAGCTCATAGTACAGTAAGGACCATGAATTTGACCTTTCCCCAGTGTATTGTGATCTTAGAGCTGGTATATATAATTTGCGGGGGTTGTGGAGGAGGGGTGCTTTGGGCTTTCTTCCTGCAAATAAAGTTTTCTTTTGTTTTGATTGTTTTAAATCTGGGGTCTTGTGTTCTATCAGGTGATGGCAAAACTATTGAGTGTGTTGTATATGCATACACACACACACACACACACACACACACACACACACACACACACACACACACACGCACTCACACGCACTCAAACACACACTCACACACATTCATATACATCACAAAGCTGAAATATATCACTTTAGTGAGTAAACCTATTCACTTTCATTCCAGTTTAACATCAGAAGGGTGCACAGAAGGTTAATCATCATCATCAAGCCCCCTTTTCCCATTTTCTACATGGGGTTGGGGTGTCATATTAACTGTCGCCATCTCTCTTAATTCAATGCCACATTCCTGCCTTCTTCGATACTTATGGCTGACTGTCGTAAATCTTTTCTCATACAATCCATCCACCTCTTTGCTGGATGCCCTTATTTCCTCTTACCTTCTTCCTGTCTGTCCCAAATCTTTTTCAGCAAACTGACTTCTGCTTTTTTGCATATGTGCACCATAATCTGTTCTCTTTGATCTTTTCCACAATTGGAGCTACTTTGGCTTCTGCTCTTATGCCCTCATTTCTTCATCTGTCCCACAATGTGCATCCTATCACCTTTCTCAGGCACTTCATTTCCACCCCCTCTAGCTTCCTTATCTCCTCTGCCTTTACTGCCCACGTTTCTTTACCATCCAGTAGTGCCGGTCACACCACTGTTTTGTACAACTTAATTTTCAGCTTTTTTGGATTCTTCTGTCATACACTACACCTGACACTATATGCCAGTTAACTGCAGCCCCTCTGATTCTAGCTTTGGTCTCTTCTTTCAGACTTCCCTTCTCCTCAACCACTTCTCCCAGATACTTGAAGCTGTTAACCTGTTCTACTATCTTCCTATCTCAATTCTCAGCTTCTTCTGATTTTCCCAATTTGCTGCCATTACTACTGTCTTATCTGTACTTAATTTTATCCCATGTGTTTTCAGTTTTGCATTCCATTCCTGTATTGTTTGCTAAAGTTTTTGCTCAGAGTCTACCTGTAATGTCACATAATCTGCATATAGCAACGTTATAGATCTGCCCCCTTCAACCTGTTTATTAATGAAATCCATCACCAGTATGAACAGCAGTGGGCTCAGAGCTGAACCCTGATGCACACCTACTCCAACTGGGAACCCCTGTTTGAGACCAAATACTGTAAATACTTGAGTCATTGGATCTTTGTATGTAGCCTATACTAATTCTACCAGTGTTTCTGGAACTTCAAACCACCATAGGACTGCCCAAATCAACTTTCTTGGGACCTTGACTATGCTTTCTCCAAGTCTAGGAATGCCAATTAGACTCTTTCCTCATTACTAGCTTCTTTTCAACTATCTGTCTCACTACAAACATTGGGTCAGTTGCGCTATATCCTGATCTGAATTCAAACTGCTCATTTCCTATCTTACTTTCTACTACTCTACACATACGTTTATCTATCACCCTCCAGAACTTTCATGCAACGTGACAGGAGTTTGATACCTCTGTATTGCCCACAGTTGTAGATGTCCCTTTTGTTCTTGTACACTGGCATGAGTATGCTTATTCTCCAGTCATTTGGGTTACGCCTTTCTTTAACACTGCTATGACTGCCCTCAGGAGCCATTTCTCCCCTATCTCACCCAGTAACTTTATCATAACTGCTGTGACCTCATCTGAGCCTGCTGCTTTCCCTGACTTCATTTTCCTTAGTGCTGTTTTTACTACTTTTAGGGTGGGCTTCTCTTCTTCTGTCATCGTAAGCTGTGTTTGGGGCAGTACAGCTTCTGTGGAGTTTGTTTCATACAGAAGCTGCTGGAAGCATTCCTTCCATCTGTTTTTCATGTCCTGTGGACTGGTGAGGAGGTTGTTGCTGGCATCTGTTATTTAGGATGTTTGACTATATTCTGTATCTTTCTGTCTTTGCCTTGCAACCTGATATAGTTTTTTGTGCCACCTGCCGAGACACTATCCAGAAGCTGGTAAAGTGCCTCTGATGCCCTGTTCTTTGCTATTGCAACTCCTTTCTTAGACTCGTTGTTAGCTGACCAGTATTCCTTCTAAGCCTGGTCTGTCTTTTCTATCTCCCACTTTTTCCTGCACTCCTCCTTTCTTTTGATGATTTCCTGAATTTCTGCATTCCACCACCAGCTTTCCTTATGTATCTTATTTCCATACCTGACTCAGCCACATATTTGTTCTGCAGTCCTCACACACACTTTTTTGAGGTGCTGCCATTCTTCCTCAACTCCACCCACTTCCTCCTCTTCTTGGGGTGCTAAAGCACTGAGTAATTCCTTAAACTGTTGTACTTTCTCTCCAGTCAACTTCCAGGTCTTCAACCTAGTCTCTGTTGATAGTATTGCCTTCTCTGGCAACTGCTTGCAGGTGATTTTGGCAACCAGTGGTTTATGCTGCTGGCCAACTGTTTGGGGATGACTTTGCAATCACTGATTCTATCCTAGTGTCCTTTTCTTACCTGAGTTGCATGTTGGCCACTCTTGTATGTGATCTTGTGACTTTATCTCTTTCTGAACCATGTGTTGGCTACTATCAAGCCACTTGACAAACAGAAGTCTAGAATGGCCTCTCATTCTTTATCCTGTTACCCCAGCCATGTGGACCCAGGCAGTCCTCATATCCTGTTCTGTCTGTCCCAATATGTGCATTCAGGGGACACATTATCATATCCTGTTCTGTCTGTCCCAATATGTGCATTCAGGGGACACATTATCAACATCAGTTCATGTTATCCTGCTTTATCTAGTAAGTCCTGCAACTGTTGTTTTAATGTGCTCTTCTATTCACTATCACAACCCTGCTGTGGGGCATAGGCTGAGATAATGAATACTGTCCTATCATTAGGCTGGAGTCTGACTGCCATGAGTCTGTCACTAATTCTGATGACATCCCTCACTGTCTTTTGAAGCCTCTATCTCACCACAACTCCCACACCATTTCTAGCCTGTCCTCTTCCTGAGTAGTAGACTCTGGATCCCAAGCCAAATGACTTTGCTGCACTGCCTGTCCATCTTGTCTCTTGGATAGATAGGATGTCCAGCCTCCTCCATACAATCATGTCATCCACTTCCAAGCTCCATCCTGTCAATGAACATACATTGAGTTTTGCAATTTTTAGTTCATGTTTGACAGGTTGATTGGTTTTACATCCAGCTTTCGCTCAACAGAGCTATCCCAAGTAACCCAGATTGGGCAACTGGACACCAGCCGTTCAGTGGCTTATTGACCCAGGGCTGCTAGGATTTATAGTGGGCACATACTGGACAATAGGGGTACATACACTCCTTCCACCATTAGTGTGGGTCCCTGGTGTAGGTCACAGAATGCAGAGTCAACCCACGTACAACCTGCAGATACCCATGCCCATTTGGTGACATTAGTGAACATGTCCAAATCACCTAGAGCATATTTTACAATGTCATGTGACTAGCCCTATCATGGCATGCAGTCTGTGATCTGTGTTTTCCTATTTTGAGGATACTGCACACTACAGCAGATGCCCAAAGCAGTTAGTCTATACAACTCTTCCCCTATAGGATGTCATGTACAGTTTATGCTGCTGCCCACAGCTCCATTCATTGGTGAATTTGAGATGGAAACACTCAGTATGTTTTTGGAGGTGGGAGGAATGCCACAGAGACACAGGAAGAACAATGCAAACTCCAAACAGGCATTAGTCAGAGGTCAGGCTCAAACCTTGTACCTTGTGCAAGGGAGTGAAGACCTTAACCATTATGGCAACTGGTTTCTAAGACCAAAGAAGGTTGATATCTTTTTATATTTTCTGAGGGGATTAGTCTATCTGAAAGCACAGAGTATGCATGATCAGTGCTAAATGATCATTATAAGACTTTTCTAGGAGCAGTGTACTGTCTGTGAGCAACAAGCTGAAATATGTTACTGTGGTCATCATTTCTTTAACTTTCATTCCTAGTTATCAGCAAAGGAACACTCAGAATACAGCTATTTTTTGAAGGTGGGGTGAAGAGGTAGATTGTGTGTATAAATTTGGCAGGTCCACTTTGAAATATATTACTGTGATTATTTGTTCTATTACTTTCATTTAAGTATAACATCAGATGAAATGCATCACCAGAGCCATTTGTTCTTTCACTTTTATACCACTCTAACATAAGGGGGTACATGGAAGGTTTTCTTTTGGGGTAAAAGGTAAGAAGGAGGTTTTCTTTGTATACTCATCTGACAGCTCCAAAATGGAATATATTACTGTGCCTATTTATTCTTTCACATTTATCTCAATAAAACATTTTTTAGAAAAGGGTAGGAACAAACTACATAGGAAAAAATGGAAACAATACATACAGGGGAAGAATGAGTTTTAAAAGAAGGCAGGACTTGAGCTATGTAATGTTTGACTGAAAATGATTGGATAGATTATGAGTGATGTATAATGTTTGCGACTGGGAGTGTGTTGGTATGGTTTGTGATGTAAGGATTATGTCTGTGTGGTTTGTTTTCATTTATATAAATGTATGATTGCTATGGTTTAATAAATATGTTTCTTGTTTAACAAAAGGGGCAAGAATTGAATAATTTATGTAATGTTGCTTAGGTTATATGATATATAGCAATATATGTGAAGTATAATGTTTGTTAATGCTAATTTGTTAATACAATTTGATTATTTTTGTATAAATGTAAATTTGCCTATGTCACAACTGATAATTCAATAAAGGTGTTTCAAAAAAAAAATAAAACATCAGATGGGTACATAGGAAGTGACTATCTCTCTTTTGGGGAGGTGTTTGGGAGTGAGGCTTTATGTGAAAGCACAGAAAAAGTACACTATCACTGCTGAATGGCCATTGACTTAGCTTGCCAGGGAGAAGTCAATGTGCCTGACAGCAACAAGTATATGAATATGTTACTGTGGCCATTACATCTTATGTTTTCTGCTCAATGAGAAATCAGGTGTTTAGAAACTGTTTCTTTTTGAGTATGTAGGCTCTATTTGAAAATAAAAGCTATTTGCCTACACTATTGAATGATCAGTAACATGTCTATTTAGGGGGCATGCAGTAATTATCTGAGAGTGATGTGGACCTTATATTTACTTCTCATCTTCTCCGTCAGAGGTGATGTACAGTCACAGAAGAGGTCCCTTCCAAATGGGTGGTACATGTGCAAAAGGAGCTAGTTATTGCCATTACATCAAAAGTCAAAAATCATATTTATTTATTGTGAACAGGGAAGTTATTTTGTCTCTGGAATGATAACCTGCCTCACACAATTTAGACTAATATTCTGTAAAGCACATTACACAAAGTAAAGTTTGAATATGTTTTTATATCTGGAATAATCAGTGAAATACATTCTGTAGTTGAGGGTGATGACATATTATCTGAGAAGGTTGCCGCAATATTTCATTTAGTTGCAGGGCGATACCCTTTGAAGAAAGGCACATATAGTGCTGGGATCAACAGAGGATATGCATGTCTTTTACACATCTTGGTTTTATGGTATACATTATTATGGATTATGTTTCTGCCATGTATTATGCACTTGATGTTATGCATGTATTTCTACATTATTTGTCTGTTTTATATGTTTTTTATTTATTAAAAAAATTATTTATTTGATTTGATTGCTTAGTTGATCAATTATGTAAATGTATGATACTATTTAAGCAAATTCTGGTGTAGGCATTATAGTTGTGATGAAGTCTGGTGTGTTAGACAAAAACGCAGTATTTTTTATTGTTAAGGCATTAAACTTTTTTTGTATGGTGTTTGTGTGTTTCATTAAACTTTTCATATTTCCAGAGTTTCTTCCCGTTTCTTCCAGCACACTTTATTTTGGTTATATGGGGGTCTTCACAAGCCCTACCAGGTAGCTACTGTGTCCATTTTGTGCCCCATCAAGAAAAGGAACCTGGTGCTGTCAGTACTGGGCAATGTACCGCTACAAGAGCTTGGCAAGTAGGCAGTACAAAATAAATGGACTAAAATGTTCAGTACCTGCAGCAATGCCCACATAAGGAAAGACTACAGAAGTTAATGTTTGTATTCTAGGGGAAAGTAGTAGTGCATAATAGAAAGGAATCTGTATAATCAAAAAAATAATGCCCTTTAGAAAAAAGAGAGAGTTAAGAATAAGGGGCACACTTGAAATAAAATCAAGGAGATGTCTCAATTGGAAACTAAGGGAACACTTTTCTTGAAATAATTATAGCTTTATCAAACAGCCCCCTGTCGAAAAGTATCAGATTTAAAAATAGAGAATGCAGAAATAGCGTAGATAGATATAATTCTGCTAAACAACAAAGAACAGACTGCTGGTTAAGCAGGGCCATCAGTTATCCATTCCAGGAAAGGTATAGATGAAGTGGGACATATTGTCATTATCTGCCACTGACACCTACGCATATACATTTTAGGTATGTGACAATTTGCTTGGACTTTTCTGTTCCCAGTTCTATCATTATGACATGTATACAGACAATCTAGCCAGGGGCTGGCCTCATACTGAACTAAATCAAAAGTCACTAATGATCTCTTAAACCACTGCTCTCCCGCCTCTTTTCCCACTGTAGGTAGAGGTCATTAATCTATCTGGCTGCTTACACTTCCCTGGAAGAAAAGAAACGTAGATACTTTTAAAAATGCCTGAAGATTTGTTCTTAAAAGGGAAAGACAATTTTCACAGTAGAACATAAAATTATGTCACTGCTGTGAAACAAGGATCTTAAGCTCTGTTAAGTTTCCACTGCCAGCAACAGAAACACAGTGACACAGCACATTTTTATCTATGTGATAGACAAAGTCTAGAATTTATATTACTTTACTTGATGGTGACCATGCAGCTAACCTGTCTTTCCTTGATATCACAGACAGCAAGCCTTTATTTAAAGTACCTGTAATGCACTTAGTAGTACATCTAACCTTAGAATGTTTACTGTATTAATCTACCTACGCTGTATAACATGACTGCTCCCACTCGCCCATTTCTTATTCTTTACAAAACCAGCTCTTCTTCATATATACTTTTGCACAGATCCCTTCTTTATTAATGAATTACAATTAATGAACTTGCCTTTCCCCTGAGTGGTGTTTTATGTTTTTGGAGGTTAGTTACTGATTTTATTGACTGTAAAATAGAATTGTGAGCCAAGCAGGCTTGCCAATGAGAATAGAATTATTTCAGGAATTTTGCTTTGTGCGACACAGGTTTCTTAGCATCTAACAACAGAAACTCGTCTCTGGGTGATGTATGTAAAGGAGTCGCCCCAGGTATATTATTTTACCTTAGACGTCCTGCTAAGTTAACAGGCCAGTAGTTGTCTGTACTTGCCCTGGTTATCCATCACGGGCTTAATTACAGTGTCTCCTTTTGTTCTGTACTTTCTGGGCCTCTTTCTGCCAGGCAATTACTTCTTTTTTCATTAAGTGTTTTCTGTTGACAGAAAACAGGCTTGTAAGATGTGTTTTGCTATATAATAACATGCAAGTAAAAAATGCTACTGCTTTCAAAACAAACCATTTGTATAGGTAGAAATTTGCTTTTGCAGTTTAGGGAAAATAAACAAGTGGAGTGGAGGACAACTCATTTGGGCATTAGCCATTTCTAGTCATGAAACTAGCAAAATTAAAATAGAAGAAAAAAAGATGCACTGTAGTGTAGCAAACAACAGGAAACCTTGTGCTGACCACACTGGAATGATATGTGGTTGCTTTAGTGCGATATTGATTAAAAAAGGAATGCTTAATGATTTCATATAACAAAATATTATAATAATCATTTATTTTGTAAAATAACCAAAGCAATGTGATTTGTGGATACAAAACATTTTCTTTATTAAGGCAGTTTGATTTTGGATGACATTGGTTGCAGATGTTTTCAAACCTAAAATTGCCATAAAGGGAACATACTAATATACTGCAATTGTCTATAGTCAGTGGATTTATATGTATTAAAAAGCACAGTGAGTTTATCAAAGAGATTTATTAATGGTCAGAAATTGTAACAAACTTTATATTGTGAAATTGTCTCTTTTCTTAGTGACAGAACTTCTTAACCTTCAAATATTATAACAGTTAATGTATAGGGTGTCTGTATATATCAGGAATTGATAAATATTGTGTGCTGCAATTAGGGAAAAACAATGAAGTCATAGATGCATTACAAACATATGCTTATCAAAAAAACTTCAGCACATTCAGCATACTGAATGAAGTTTTATGTAGTATAATAAGAAAAGGGAATAAGATAGATTTTTTTTTTGTATAATATTACAAGGAAGCAAACTGATGCTAATATATAGTAAAACTGGCACTACAAAAGGCAAGCTTATGTTTCAGTGTCTTTATGCTTCATCCTCCCTTCTGTATGCTGACCATCAGCGCTTCAGCAGTGAACAGGACCCATGTTTCTTGGGTGGGGCAATCGTTAGATCTAACTGGATCTGACTTCATTGCTTTTTCAGAAGCTTTGATCTAGGTCTCTGACTGCTCCCCTACCCATAATTCCCTCAGTTCCATAGAGTACTTTAGATATCATTTGCTGCTTGATCCAGATGGATGTGGTTCTCAAAGGCTCTGATTGTAGGATAAGATAAGTAGCATTTTTTTTACCTTTTTGGCTTTAAAGCTTATAGCTTTTTGCATCTCTAGTTTCTTATTTTCCATCTCTCAGCTCTTTATCTTCCCTGGTTTGGCACCTATGCCTCTAATTGACACAGGAATTGATAAATATTGTGTGCTTAATGATTTCATATAACAAAAGCAGCGTGTAAATGGTTCATCTTCCAAGCCATGCTTGTAAATGTGTCATCTCCAAGCCCCTGCTTAAACTTCTCAAGGGTACCAGAACTTGTCAAAGATTTGGGATACATGACTAGGCTTAAAAAGGCCCTTGTGGTCATTAGCCAAGTTAAAAAAAAAAAAAAAAAGTTTAGTTTTTTTTTTTTGCCTTCACGTTCATTTTCAAGGCTTCTGTTTAACACTAGTGATAGTTGCATGTTAATGTGGCAGTACTGCATGTCTGTTATGGTTGCTGTATTGTTGGCTGTGTTATAACATTTTTTGGGCCAGTACTCAATTCCCTTTTCCTCCCATTATGTAAGAGAAGGCCACTGGTTTTAAGAGGCATTTGGCTTGCAGTCACAAAATTCCACCACAGGACCCACATTCCCTGTGTATGTATATTGCTTAGGCTTTACTTCCCTGGTCCCTGGCTTCATTCTCCATTTCTTCAGGAGAGGAGTTTTTTTTTTACCACCTTCAGGGGCTTCATCTTTTTCATCCTTCCATTTGCCAAGGAGTCGTTCAGAAGTGGATGTCAACAGGATAATGCAGAGGTTCCTTCAGACTCAGATTCAGTTACTGGTCATTCCAATGCCGACCCCCTTCAGGAGCTCTGGATTCAGCCCTGACTGGCCCTCCATTGGGTTCTCTTTATCTGGTCTGACTTTCTGATCTGAAAGTCCACTGGTCCAAGCCTTCCTGCTTGAGTGCTGATTTTCGAGCCGACTTTGACTCTGACTGTTTCCCTTACTCTCCTAATTCAGGCACAGCTGGATCAGGATGAGTCTCAGAGCTGAAGCCTCAGAGTCAAGGCTCAAGGGGTCAGGACTGACATCAAATTTGTCAGTTCTATCCCTTTCCCTCAGTGTCCTGCACTTAACAGCTCTATGCTGTTGTCAGACTCAGATCCAGGGTGAGTCAGAGCTAAGTGCATCCACTCTGTTCTTCTTGTCGTTCAAAGGGGCTCTTCACTGACTCCAATTGCATCTTTGGTATTCAAGGCATTTGAAAGGGTTCTCTCCAAGTTGAATGAGGCAGCGTCTGTGTCATGTTCAGTGCCGTTCTGACCTCTGGTGGATCCTGTATCCAAATCCACTCATCCTGATCAGCAGAAACAGTCAGCCTCCTTCAGCCTCAGGGATTCTCACCACTCAACCAGTCTAATTTCAACCCTTTCTCAGAAGTCCACATGGGGGCAGATGCCAATGAAATGGATTTGCAAAAGGAGACATTTACACTCATCGCTGGACTCAGTCACTGAAGACACTTCAACGTGGAGGAGGGTTCTTCATAATCCTCTTTAGAGGACATTACCTTTGGTGACACTGTAGAGTTACTGAAACAGTGAGAGGGTTCATCCTCTGAACTGCCCTCTTCTGAGAAGTCTATGTTCCTTGAGACATTCAAATGTGGCTCTTCTACCTCCTGGATGGTGCTGCCTGTTAATTAACTCATAGACTTAATTTCTCAGCAGGCATAGAAAGGAACCTAACATGGTGAAGCCAATACCATGTAAACTGGATAAAATTTCATTAGCCACCAGGACTAAGACACACTGGAGCAAGGGTCCCCAGTAGATGCTATGGTTATTGCAGCAGCCACAAGAAAAGAGCTCTCCATAGAGAGCACATCTGTCCATCCATCTACTAGAGAATCTAGAGCTTTTTACAGATTTGGAAAATGGACATACACTTAAGCAACTTTTGCAATTAGAACATTGAATTACTTAGCCTATGTGACATGTTTTCAGAGGGACTTGACGAAGGTGCTGACCAAAACCATCCTGGGTAATCTACCTGTAGACAACCAGAAATCAATGGAATCCCAGTTGTCTCCTCTTTAGTCTATGTCCAACATATCCATGTGCCTGCTCAAATGCAGCTGGTGGTATGACCAAGGCACTGACATTGCTATTTGCCACCATGTCTGGATGCACCTGTGTAACCTAGCGAAAGACTTCAAAACATCCTTCATCAAAGCCCCTTTTGATAGTGCAGCTCTGTTCAAACTGAAGGTGTACAAAATGGTCACTAGGAGTGAGTAGGAAGGGAAGGCCCTGCTTGGGGTTGGAATCCTCTTATCCACTCCACAAAGAACATTTTGTAGGAACCAGAAAGGGGTAAGAAGCTGTAGTTTTGAAAATTCCAGGGATTTAGCCAAGGTGCTGCTATGGACAGATGAATCCCAGGGCACAGGGGGGAGCAATTTTAACAGACATCACCCCAGAGTCAGAGGCAGACCATGACCACAGAATCAGGGGTTTCTCAGTCCATTCACTGAGAAACCCTCCCAGTGCTCCTGAATGGTTGCCCAGTTACCACACTCTAGAGGCTGTTGGGGGGGGTACTTGTCTTGTGCCCTCTAGCCTGGCAGGCCATCATGCAAGCTTCAAGGGTGTAGGGGATAATCACCAGAAGCTACATTATTCACTTTGTTTCCCATCCACAGAAAAAAGAAAAGAATTCCTGATGTACCACTAAGACAGATGGAATTTGTAACTGTAGAAGTAAGATATCTACTTGAAAAAAAAAAAGAGTCATACGGCAGGTCCCCCTAGATTAGTCAGGATCTGGAGTCTGTTCCAGGTTCCTTTTAGTTTTAAAGAAAACAGGGGACCTAAGGACAATCTTGGGCTTAAGCCACCTTAGACAATTTGTAAGTCAAAAAAAATTCGGGATGGTCATATTACAGTCCATTCTACCTCTACTGAAAAGGATGACTGGGTGTGCGCCATAAATCTCCAGGATGCATACCATCATATCAAAATAGCAAAGTAGTCCAGGAAATGTCTCTGTTTTCAGCTGGGAGCTAATAATTTTCAGTTTAGGGCATTGCTCTTTGGTCTCACCCCCCCTCCAGGTGTTCACCAAATGCATGGCAGTGGTAGCAGCATATCTCACACTGCAGAGGTTCTAGATGTTCCCATATTTAGATGATTTTCTCCTTACTGCACTAACCAAGGACTACTCATCCAGTGCAGGGATTTCTTGCTCCACCTGCCCCCCACAGTTGGGAATTACAATCAGTCATGCAGAGCGTCAGCTAACACCGACGCAGCAAATAGAGTTTATTGGATGCCACTTGGATACAAATTCTCAGACAGCCAAACTTCCACAATCCAGAGTACTGTCCCAGCATCAGGTTGCTTCAGGGATTCTTCACCACCCTTGTCCATCAGAAAGACTTATTCTCAGACTTTTGGGTTTGATGGCTACTTTAATCACTCTGGTTCCTCAAGCAAGATACTACATGAGAGTTCTGCTGTGGGTTCTTTCTTTTCAGCGGTCCTTGATGTCTCACCCCCCGCATGCACCAATACACTTCACACCAATATGGAAGGAACATATGAGTTGCTGTTAGACCTCCCCAATGGTGTCAAAGGATTGACTGTTCCTCCCCATAATCCCTGATAGCCGCTGTGACCACATACACTTCTCTTTTGGGATGGGTGGGGGGCTAGCATTTCAAAGGGTAGATGGTACAAGGTTGTTGGTCAGCAATAGATGCTAGCCTTCACATCAGTGTCTTGGTGGTGACTGCAGTCCTCCCAGCCTTGCAGGCCTTTCAGGATTCCCTCCCTGAAGGTATGATCTCCATATGGATAGACAACATGGTGGTAGTCTGGTATATCAACAAGCAAAGAGAAACCCAATTTTACCTGATCGTTTGTCATGAAGCCATGAGAGTGTGGCAATAGGCAATATCTTCCAGTCTCTTTATCATTGCAATGCACATACCAGGGACTTCCGGTATTCTGGTGGACAACCTCAACAGGTCTATTTTGCTGCCCCATGAATGCCCCCCCCCAGTAAGACAATGGCATTACAGACTTTCAGTCATTGGGTCCAACCTTGCTGTGATCTTTTTGCATCATAACTAAACAACAAGTGAAGCAGTTGCCCTTCCCTGATCCTTTGACAGGGACAACCACCGAGGGATGCTGTAGTCCACAACTGTCTCCTGGGTCTCCCTTATGCCTTTCCAAAGTTATCCTCATTGCCTCCTTTTGGCCCCAGTGAGTTTGGTTCCCCCTTTCTTTGGCCTCATCTGTGGGGTCGGTATAATGGTTAAGGTTTTTACCTTACAGCCACAAGGTGCAGGGTTTGATTCTCAAATGGGTTAACTGGCTAGGCTTAACATGGCCCAAAAGAGGAGTTATCCTCATTTTCTTCCAAAGGTGGCCTCTAAAGCAAACCTTAATCAGACTATCAGTCTACCAGTGTTTTTTTTTCCAGTGAGAGTATATTCTACACTTGATAGATGTTCATTGTCAGCTGACATTTTATTTATAAAAGACAAAGGATATCAGGAAGTCTTATCAGCTTTTCATTGCTCTTTCTAAAGCTAAATTTGGTCAAGTGGTATCTGAAGTACTTCTATCCAGGTGGCTTTCCAACTATATAATGTTTTTGTATGAAAAATTAGGACTGAATTTGCATGGCAAACCTAAGTCTCATTCCACCAGGGTGGTAGCTACTTCCAATACCTTTATGAGTAGGGTTCCTATTGATAAGATTTGTGCTTCAGCTACTTGGTCTGTTGTCCAGACCTCTGTGTTGTACTGCAAGTTGGATGTTCAGTCTACATCACGTACATTCTTTGACTCCTCAGGACTGTCCTTTCTTAATTCCACCAAGGTGTTTATATAGCTTGGGAATCTGTCCCAGAGGTTGAATCAGACAAAAACAGACAACACTGGATATGAAATTTACATATGTACCATAACACTAGATCCATGTTGTCTTGTTTTTGTCTGGTTCATCATTCTTCCCTCCATCTCCCAACCTAAACTGTCATTTCTAGGCTCCACTCTAATGGCTAGATGGACTAGGAGCCTTGTCCTTGGACAGCATGTATCTTGCTGTTCTTCATGGTTCCAACATTATTTTTCCGCCTATGTAGTTTTTATGGATAGAGTTGTATGACTATAAGCAGGCAAACTCAATTTGAGGTACTCTGGGGAGCTGAGGGAATTATGGGTAGGGGAGGAGTCTGAATGCTTGATCCAAGCTTCTGAAAAAATGCTGAGGTCGGATCCAGTCGGATCCAAAAACTCAAAGGTTGAACTGGAAGAAAATGAGACAACACTGATCTAGCCCTATGGTAAGTACATAACTTTTATTTATGAGTGGCCATCATTTTTTTTCTCCTGTTTATGACCCTTTTCCCTCCCCTTGGTGGCTATGTGAATGATCACAGATGTGAGGGGTATAGTAACTTCCCCTGAGGTGTGCATGATCCTACCCACTTCTTACTAATACAATTACTATGTGCCTGGCATGGCAGGGAACAAGCGCACATTATGATTATTGGTACGTATAAGACACTCTTCCTCCACTAGTTACACACACTGCATTGAGACAGACTGCCACCCTCCCCTAAGCATATACAAGCATGCATAAACTGCTTACTTCCATTCTTGCAGGCATTGCTCCTCCTGTGATTGAGACATTGTTTGAACTTGGGTCATCTAAGTCAGAATCAGGGCTTTATCTGTTTACAGCCTGAAAATAGATTTGTTTCAATGCTTATACAAATGAACAGTACATTGTGGTGAATTGTTGAATAATTTAAAAGCAAAATGAAGCAATGTTTATGACATTGTATACAAGTATTTTAAGGGAAGTGTGGCTGCCTAAACAAAAAGGAGCAAGCAATGTTAGGAAGGTGCATTACTAGATGTAAATCTGTGCAGACGCATTCCAAATTTGTTTATTTACTTATTGTTTCACTTTTGATAACCAGGTATTGTTCTGTACCATGTCAGTTTTCATGCTTCATTTACTAAGCAGCAATTATGTAGAGGTTAGTAAGAAGTGTAGTTATATAAGAACCTTAAAATGTGATAGTAGGTAAATAATGAGACAACTGAAATATTCACATTCAGTGTTGTAACTTCTACAAAGATGATTATAACCTGATTGTCATTATTCACAAAATTAAAATATATGAAAATGATAAAAGAAGCAGAACAATACAGTGAAACATTTGTAATATGCAGTTGCTACATTGATTAGTCAGGATGGTAAGAGTAATCAATTGAGAAACAGAGAGCTAAGGATAACATAAGAAAGTAGTTTAAGGGAATAAATATTGGTGGGGCACAGTTGGAGAGAATAAATATTAGAGTAGTCATGAAGGGAGAGGAGACATAAAGAAGGTTGGTGTAAAAGGAATAAAAAGGCTAGGAGGAGAAAAAATAGCTAAGAAGAGAAGAAGAAAGGGGGAAGAGCAGAGTATGAGTACAAGATGTAGAAAAAAGCAAACACTAGAAAATAGAAGACTTTGGAGGTTTGTCTAGATGAATAGAAGAACTAAGCAATTGTTGAATATTGCTCAATTCAAACTTATGAAAAAGAGTTTCAGGTTAGCCGTGGATATTAACTATCTACAAAGCAGCAAACAGTTTTGTAAGTATACATACGTGTTGCTGTAGCAAATACTTATTTCAAAGATGTGCATGTAGTGTGTCAAAGAACTGAGGACTTTAAGGGAAGGCAGTGAAAATTAGAGGCACTGACTTTAAAGGGGGGGAGACTAAGTAGCAACATGAATAAACATGGATATCATTAGGCACTTTAAACTGGCCATAGGTATGAGTGTGTGGTGTGGAAGAACTACCTCGGTGGGGCTAGCCACCTAGCTGTATAAAACCTTGGTTCTACATGACTGTCACTGTTGAAGTCACACACCAACCCCATATGCAAAAATGGGAAAAAGGGGTTGAGGATGGATGAATGGATCGTTTTAAAATGAAGAGGCAAGACAAACATATTCGTGCATCTTGTGCTACCTGGGAAGATTAGACACAACTTATATTAAAAGAGTAAAGCTTTATTACATAGCAAACGCTATTCTAAATAAATGATTCAGTGCTATAAAACATATAATTGGCGCCAATATTTACAAGCTGTGCTGCAGTCTGCAACACCCAAGAAATCATCTGAAAAAAATAATTCAGTGAAACTGTAACTACTTCAGAGAAGCACCTCAACCACACCCTTAACGTTAGCCAAACATTTCATGTTTTGTTACAGAATTCAAATGAGCAATGAAAACATTTCAGAGTATATGACAAAGCATCATGTGTTGTGAAAATTTACAAAAAATGTTGTTAACCATAGTAATATCAATGCAAACAGCTGTTGTGATACTTAAAGTTATAACATGATATGATTCAGTATGGAGATCATCAAGTTTGCAAAGAAGCATTTGCCTCAGCAGATTATCATATAAGGCCCACGTGTAAATTCAATTTAGACAAATGAACTACAGGAGATGCCATAAGAAATAAATAGCGAGAGAATGTAACAAAGTGAATGAGAGGTACAGTGTGCAAAATGGCAGTCATGGCTCGCAGCTGGTGTACAAAATAGTGGATGGAGAGAATAAAAATAAACAACAAAATAGAGGCAACACATAAAATAAATATTACAACTTGATGTGTTCAAAGTTGTGCAGTACAAATCAAACAGAGGCATTATATGGATTATTTCAAATATTGTAGGAACAAAGTTTACGTTAGAGCTGGATACAGAAGAGCAAAGTAGCTGTGCCTGTGATCACAGTGCATGAAAGCAGAATGTAAACGCTAAATGTATGTAAGTGACAAAAGGAACAGCATTGTGTGGCAGAGAATGAGCTAAAGGACGTGGCTTAAATCACCTGCCTATAAAAGCTGCAGATGGAAGCCACAGTGCAAATCTTGTCACAGTGATGCAGTTAATATCACTCACAATTTTTTTTAAATAAAGTTTTCAATAAAAAACATGGAGAAAACAAAGAACAAGAAAGGGAGAATTGAATTTGTACCAAATGCAAGCCCAAACTTCCATGAAGCCAGAAGATTATCTTTCTCACCAATTAATGAGAGAGAAAATGAACAGTAAAAGGCAACAGGATGGTGAAGTGTGCCCCAAAGTGCACAGCAGTGACTGGGCCACACCCACAGTATCAGTGTTCGTGAGTAAGGAAGCTGTGAATGTTCATGGTTATGTGTGGACATTCCAAGTCAGAATTAACCCATTACTAAAGACTCCGGGAAAACATGCCAAATTAGAAGATAATCTTACACTTCTGAATGGGGGAATAGACATTTCCAAAAATAAGCATGAACAGACAGAGATGGAAGAAGATTTTTTTTTCTGAGGAATTATTATAGCAATAACCCACGCCTGGGTGTGAGTAATGCGGGATTTACCCACGGTTGGCGTGGTTTGGTCCTCGGGACCAAACAAAGACAACCATGGGTAAATCCTGCATTACCCACACCCAGAAGTGGGTTATTGCTATTATACTATGACATTATTTAAGAAAAGAAATAATTACTTTTCTTAAATAATGGCATTGTATAATGCCTCTTTGCTGCCCTTCCGCAGCTGTCTGGTATCCGCAGCAGTTCTGATGTACTGCGCATGCCTACGCAGTACATCAGAGCTGTGGCCAAAAGCAATGGAGAAAGCAAGATCTCCGTTGCTTTTTACTGTTTTGCTATGTTAAATGGGTTTAACATAGAGAGACAGCTTTAAAATAAGCAACGGAGATCTCCGTTGCTTTTTTTAAACCTGTGTTGCTATGTTAAACTCTTTTAACATAGCGAGACAGTGTTTTAAAAGAGACTTATACTAATGGAAAAAGTCCGGGCGACCGGAGCTTTTTCCATTAGTATAAGTCGATTTACAATGTGCACGCTGGCCAATCAGCGTGCACGTTTTGGAATATTAATGGGGGGTCATGGTATAATGTGGATTAATATACCCAAAGGGCTGTTCTATTGACATACTAGTTTTTTGGATTAGAGTGGTAACTCTACCTGCTGTTTGGGCCATGTACATCAAGAGTTTCCTATGTACAGAGATATTAAAATGTAAAAAAAAAGACTTGCCAAGGTGATGGGGAGAATTAAGAGACACACCTGGATATGTTATGAAGAGTCCAAGATGGGCTTAAAACAAATAAAGATAAAAGTGAATTTTTCAAAATTACATATTGTATTGTCCATATTTGGTTTTTGAGAATGGATTATACAATACAGGGCATACTCTGATCACCCAGGCTAAGAACATGTTGTTAATTAGGTAATATTTTAAACTTGTCATCTGTTACCATGATGTTTTCCGGGACATCTCAGGGGTCCTAATGGTGAGAGGTGGACCATGTTTTTCACAAAGGAAAAGTCAGCAAGCAAAGGAGAGTATTAGTGCTGAAATTGAATTCATCCTCAAGTCTTGATGAGTACCTTCATGAGGTAGACCTTGTTTTTCACAAAAATCTCACAAAGGCGACACTGATATATAGACTGTATTTATATAGCATATATCATGGACAGAAGTAATTCAAAAACAAAAAAGATAGCTGGGTATAAAAAAGTGCCCGATCCGGGTAGGCACACTGGTGCCAGAACGGGAAAAAAATTACAGTGTAGAATCCTCAAAATCCAGAAACATTCCTACAATGGGGCTAGGCCAGGCCAAGGGGAAGATGGCCCCCCCTATTGTAGAAAGAAGTAGCAGTCCACAAAAATCACAAAAACCGATAGGCCAAAGAAGAGCCATAAAGATGACAGAGTGGACTATTGAGGATAAGAATGAAATTATGTATTGTTATTATTATGCAAAAATCCCAGAATTACTAGACAGAGGATATACAAACAGATTAAGAGATAAATTTGAGGAAAGAAAAATACTTTTACAGGAAAAACTGTCAGAAGCTTCAAATAAAAATTTGTGTTCATTAATGCAACAGATTTTTGAAAAACAGTATATAGATCAAGAAACTTGGATCTGTTTGGAAAAAGAAGCATCTGAGGAAGAGCAAAAATGTAAACAACAAAACCTAGACATTTTTGAAAAGTATAAAAAATAAATATGGCCATGGGAAAGAAAGAGAGATTTGATATGGTGCAATATTTATGCAAAGGAGAAAGCAAAGTTAACTAATATAGAGAAAGCAGTCACAAAGTTATTCGAACAGAAATATAGGCAAAGGCATCCAAAGCAAAAGTTAGGGAAATAGAAGGTGAAGTTACTGAGTGTCTGCGGCGTGAAGGATTTTATGTACAAAGTCTAACACAGACTGCATCACAGCATGATAAAATGAGTCCCCAAAGTAAGGAGAAGCAGGAAGATCATAGACATCTGAAGAAGGAATATGGACACGAGAAAGAAAAAGAGATTTAATATGGTGTAATATTTATGTCAAGGAGAAAACAAAACCAATACAAAAAGAGCAGCACCAAAGATATTTGAAGAGAAATACAGGCAAAGATATCTGGATGTGGAAAATTTTATAATACAAAAAATAAGAAAACAAAGAGGAAAATTAGAAAAGAGGATTAGTAATGGAAAAGTTAAAGAAATAGAAACTGAGGTTATGGAGTACCTGCAAAGTGAAGCATTTAGTGTAGGAAATTTAACACAGATAACAACATAACAGGGTCCACCGACCCTGGAAATTACCGGCCCATTAGCTTGACAAGCCTTATCTGCAAATGGAAGGGGAAGGATCATAATGGAAAATAAAGATAAAGACATAGGGCAGACTTTTATCCATCCCAGTTCCAGTTTGTCTTTGGCAAAGGCAGATCAGATCTTGCCTTCTTTTTTGGTTGACTTTTTGAAAAGCCATGAATGAGGAAAGGCAGTCCATACAGCTACTACGATCTGGCGAAAGAAGGCTATTGATACACACACCACTTTATCATTGAAAAAACACATATCAAAATAAATGTTATCCCATACATCACAAGGGTTACAAACTGGCTGGTGAC
Source organism: Protopterus annectens (assembly GCF_019279795.1). NCBI lineage: Eukaryota > Metazoa > Chordata > Ceratodontiformes > Protopteridae > Protopterus > Protopterus annectens. The sequence continues at coordinate 437,563,754 of NC_056738.1, read as the reverse complement.
AGAAAAACTGTTGGGTGACAGAACCGCTGGGAGCATGTCAGACTCAAAGCCTGTCCTGTCAGGTGTACCACAGGGCAGGACCCCCTGGGCCACCTTCTTTTGGCATCTCTTTTCTACTACAGCAAACAAGCACAAGCAGGGCTGAACACAAAGGCAGATGACTGCATGCAAACTAAAATAAGTAAGAAACTGAAACACACATCCTTCAGAAGGAAGGGTCTCACACAAACGATAACTGGTGCCAGAGCCATGGCCATGGCCAAATGCAAAAATGCATAAAAAAAAAATGCATAGTCCTAAAACTTCGTAAAAAAGAGGTGGTAACAAATAGGCAATCCACTAAGTCCACTGAGAAAAAGGGATCAGGGACCCAGGGGACCTGGGTTCTGTCAGGTCTGTCATTAGTCTGCTATTGTAGACCCATGAGTACAGTGATTAGCATTCCTTATCATACATTTCATCATCATCTCCAGGGGGATAGTCATCTATAGATCTCACTCATCATACACTCAATGACTCATCTCATCACCCCCCATTGACAATGTTGAATGACCCTTGCAGCAGCTGGAGAGGCCATAAAAAGCGTCTCACCAAAAGGATAAAGGGTCTCAAAACATCTGTCCTATGCTGCCACTCTGAAAGAACTCCAGCTGAACTCAGAAACTACCTAACTCCAGCTCCAGCTCAGGCAGAACCACCTTGGCCATATAAGCCCCACAGTAAAGGATTTGATGAATAATCACAAAAAAAAAAAAAAAAAGGAGCCAGAGCTGCAGAGAAAAAAAAGATACACGGGCCACAGGAGACTCGGCTGGAGGGAGATCACCCATCTGCGGTTCATGGGGCAAAAGACTCCCTATAATGTCATATAAAATGAGGTGGCTGCCTAGCTGAGAGCATGTGGATATACTTGTTCATTGGATGAGTGGAAATGAGATATACCCCAGGAGGAAAACCACCACCATAAGAGAGGGAGTATACCACAGCAAAATAATCCAAATAGTTCCCCATAAACAAGGGGTAGCAAAAACCACAACTATAGTTCCCAGGCTAAAGGGGTGAACTAAAGCCTGAATAGCCTAGTATGTCATGAAAATATGAGCAATTGACACTCAAATGAAGGAAAAATTAGTGGAGCAGGAAGTATCTAATCAGTTGACATATGAATATACTTTGGTACCTCCCATAGGAAACTAGTACAAAGCTTCAGTTGGAGCTATACAGCAAGGGAAATAACAGGAAACTGTGGGAACTCTGACACAGTCAATGCCGTGGAGTTATAGGCCAGTGAGTTCCCATATGAAAGAGCAATGGATGACACAGGCTAAAACTGAAGAGAATGTGGCACAGGAAGACGCTCTGGAACTTTCTATAGAATGCCCACAAGAAATGGTGAACAAAGAATATGCCTTCAGTTTAGAATAAAATGATGTGAGAGAAGAGTTACTTGATTTAATAGAGATGGATAGACATATTAAGACCAATGAAAGAAATAGAGTGCAGAAGGTCAATAAAACCCAAAAAGTGAGAAGTTTGATAAAACAAATGGACACAGTAATTAGGAATGTCCATAGAGATTCATGTGCTATAACAGAAATAAATAGGATGCATTAATGTGCAGACAAATTAATAACAGATAAAGTCCTGCCACAAGAACACAGGGTAGTAAGGGGAAGGACAGGGAGAAATCAAATGCCATCATGGCAGTATCAAATAGAGAAAACTATAAAGCAATTAAGACAGGAAGTGTCATTGTTAGAACAGTATAGAAGAGGGAACAGATCAACAAAAATATTCAGAAAGACAGATGTAATAAAAGCAATGCGCAGTATTATAAAGGATCAGGATTTAATATGTACTGTTGCAAATAATAAACTAAAAATATCAGCACAGATGGAAAAACATAGAAGATACACAGATAAATATAAAGGAAAAGTACAAAATATGCAATTTATTGATGACCCAAAAAAGTTTTTTAGAGAATTTTAAACAAGGTAAAAGGAATTGAAAGACCACCAAAAAAAAGAAAAAAAAGATACATTTTGGAGAAGTATTTATGAAGATACTGTGTAACATAACAAGGATGCTAAATGGATAGAAAAATGTAAAAGAAAGAATAAGAAGTTCAAATGTACAGGATATAAAGTGGGATGAAGTAACGGCCAGAGAAATCGAAACAAAGTTAAGAAAAGCCTCTAAATGGAAAACCTCAGGCGCAGATGCAGTACCTAACGTCTGGCTAAAAGTATTAACATCTTTGCATGAAGATTTAGCCATGAGTAAGAACTATTTATATGTACACCCTGAACACACACCAGCCTGGCTAACAACAGGAATAACAATTCTCCTACTTAACAGTGAAACTGCAAGCTACCCTAAAAATTATAGACCGATAACTTGCCTTCCAACAACGTATAAACTGTACACTGGAAGTGAAGGTGACAGAATTTATAGTCATTTATAAGAAAACTCAATTATGGCAATAGAACAAAAGGCTAATAAAAGAAAATCATATGGAACAAAGGATCATTTGTTGTTAAATGAAGTCATAGCGGAGAAGTGTAAAAAGGGGAAGAATCTAAGTATGGCATGGACAAACTGCAAAAAAGCATTTGATAGTATCCCACATTCATCAATAAAAGAGTGCTTAAAAATGTATAAGATACACCCTACACTGATGAACTACATCACAGCAACCATAAAACAGTGGCAAACCACTTTGCAGTTAAGTCATGATAAAGGGCAAATTATTATTTGGGTCTATATCATATGAGCGAATCGCACAAATTGCAAACGCTCATAATATTGAATCTACCAGACCTCGAAGTGCTCTTTTTGAGATCGCGGTACAGTGAAGAATGGGATATTTGCCCTTTCCTCACTGTAGTGTGATCTCGGAGTTGGAATATATAGTTAGCGGGGTGGGGTGGGGGGTGCAGCCCCCACAATAGGAAGTTTGAGGTCCAGTATGTTTGATATTATGAGCATTCACAATTTGTGTGATTCACTCATATGATATAGACCCTATTATTCCAGGGATAAAAATCCAAGGGGGATATTCCATGGTGACTCTCTATCACCACTACTCTTTTGCCTTACCCTTAACCCATTAAGCTGCCTGCTTAACAGATTAGGTCATGGCTATAATTTGGCTCCCAGAAAGCAAAAAATTGTAAAGACATCTTATCTTCTCATTGCTGATGATTTAAAACTGTATAGCTCATCAGATGAGGAGCTGAAAGCACAACTGCAAGTAGTCAAAACTTTTTCAGATGATATTTGTCATTAGGTCTTGATAAATATGCAAAAGCAACCTTTAAAACAGGAAAGCTGCAGCACCAAGAAAACATCAGTTTGGGAAAAGAATGTGATATAAAAGAAATCGAGCAAGAGGGAGTGTATAAATATTTGGGAACTGATGAAGGATCAACAATAGATCATGAATAAATGTGAATAAAACTCAGTAAGGAATATTTTAGAAGACTTAAATTAATCTTGAAATCAGCACTGACATCTAGGAACAAAGTTCAAGCTATAAACCAGTTTGCTCTTCCCGTCCTAACTTACAGTTTTGGAGTGATTGATTGGGGCCCCAAAAGATATTGGATAGATTAGACAGGAAAAAAAGAAGGATGCTTCATGCTCATCAAATGATTTATAAAAATCAGTGCATGCCAAAATTATATATTCCCGGTTCCGAAAGAGGTATGGGCCTCCTTGAAATTGATTACATGTATAGATCTGCAGTCGTGGGACTGCACACATATCTGTTGACCTCATAAAACCCAAACATAGTGAACGTTTTGAAGCACGAGGAGAATAAATCTAAGATGACTTCTTAGTCTAGCAGAAGCATATCGGCATCAAACGGGAATGGAAATCAAATCAAAAGTAGATAAAAACCAGGCAGCAACTGAATGTGCCAAAAAACAAAAGAAAGAATGTAAGGTGAAGGATCAGATGAGAAGGCAAGAAATGTGGAAAATGCATAAATATAGTTGCAAGTTTAGAAAATTCCTGGAACAATTTCATGTTGATCAGGATCAAAGACACGAATGGTTAAGGAGAGGCAAATTCAAACCAAAGGATGAAAGGTTAATATTGGTGGCCCAAGACAGTGGACTTTGTACACATTGGTTTACAAAGTCCATTGAACATGTGGGAGAAACAGACAAATGTAAGTTTTGTAAAACAGAATTGGAAACAGTTGCACACCTGCAGCTGTGATGTTCTTATGGCAGAAGGACTGAATACTGAAAGGCATAATAATATGGCAAGACTGTTGTACTGGGGATTGTGCGAACATTACAATATTGAAGTAGCTGAAAAACACTGGAAACATGAACAACAAAGCATAATAGAAAATGATGAAGTCTACATCACATGGGATCACCCATTACCAACAGTTCAAAAGATAGATGCAAGACAACCAGATATAGTGGTCCATGAAAAGAAGACAAAAGTAGCATTGATCATTGAAATCACTACACCCAGTGATTACAGTGTCTTGCATACAGTTGGACACAAAGTCATAAAGCATCAGGATTTGTGGGCAGAAACTAAAGTAATGTGAAAGAAAGATACCCAGACAGTTGCAAAAGTAGTAGGAGCAACAGGTCTTATAAAAAAGAATCTACAATCATATTTAGATATGCTACCGATACGTGTAACTCCATACAAACTGCAGAAGGAGTCATTACTGGGCACACTGCAGGTGCTGCGAAGAGCACTTCTGGCTGACATCAAAGAGTGAAACAATACTAATTTCATGAACTTTAATCATACTTTGACTTAGGAATGGGGTCCATTCTCTTCATGGTGTTAGAAACCCAAAGATTTGGTGAAATAAAAAAGGATTAAACCATTAAAAGATGGTACCACCAGACATCTATTAGCCTGATGTTTTCCAGGACATCTCATTGGTACTACAGCCATTAAAGGTGGTACCACCAGACATCAGTTACCATGATATTTTCCAGGACATCTCATTGGTACTACAGCCATTAAAGGTGGTACCACCAGATGGGTCTGGATGGAAGCAGTGGCAGAACTAAATACTTCCTTAAAATGTCAAAGGAAATTATCACATCAGACGAAGGACTACACACTTTCAACATTTGTTTCTCCTAAGTGTGCCTTATGATGCTTCACCGTATGCAATTGGATTGGTTTTCTATCACAGCCAGGACAGGTTAACAAAGACCCATAGCATTTATTTCAGCATTATTGATTAAAGCTGAATATATCTATGTTTACAAAAAAAAAAGATAGCACTGGCCTTGTCTTGAAAATGAGGATATTTGGCTAACATTTACATGAAAGGAAGTTTATGCTACTTAATGGTCACCAGTCACTCTTAGACATTTTATTGCACAAGGAAAGGTATCTATGATGAGCACAGATAGGTTACAACAGAGGTTCCTTGTTAACAGAAGGATATTTAGGTGGTACTAAGTTTAAACAAGTAAGGCTATATGGCAGTGCTAAGACACTGTCACATTTGCTGGATTAAAAACCTGAGAAACAACAAACAGCTGTTGATGCAGTAGGTATATGATATCTGTCAATCATTGTACAGTTACCCATGACAACTGATGATGTGCAAATCAAAAAGATAGCAGTACTAACTTAAGTGCATAATCTAGTCATGAAGAAAAGGTCTCTAGACAAATATTTAATATATTTTGACAATTTTCCAAGGAAGGACAATTGGAAATATGCCAGGTAATTTTAAAATGCAGCTCTAAAGGTGTAATTCTAGAAGAAAATCTGTGTATTCTAAAGTGTTAAATGCAATATGCAAGGGGCATATAAGGATGACTGAAGGGAAGTATCTTGCCCATAGTTTTTCTCATGACACAAAATGGATGTAAAAATTGTTGACTTATTTGGAAGCTGCACTGAAGACCAAATGGTTAACAGAAACACTACCAGCATTTCTGCATCCTTGTGAGTGGCTGCCTACACACTGAATATATTTGTATTAATCTTAGGAGCCCAATAAAGAATACTGTGTTTCTAATTACATTAGAGGTACACTCAGAATGTTACTAGTTTCCACACAGTTTGAAAAAAAATAGCACTGCTAAGAACAGTATTTGCAAAAAAATGGTTAGTGAGCAGTTTGCCACAGAAAATGCCCACAGTTCAGATCAGTTTAAGAGGATTCAAGACAATTTCAAAAATGTCATTAAACTATGTTAAGTCTACATCAATCAACCAGTCACAAAGTATGTGGATAACAGATTTATTCAAATGCTTAAGATGCTTAAGAAAACAATGAAAGCTATATCCCTTTAGGCAATGGTCCTAGAACACAAGCTAAATTATTCTCTCCTGACCTCTCACAATGCATCAGTAAATAGTGTGGGAAGAAATAGCCAGGGAATTGTTATGGCTAGGCTTGTATAGGCCCTAGGGCTGATAGCCTAGTACCAACCTATGAACCTATGAACTTAATACCCCACCGGCAATATTATTCTTAAACAGATGATCATGCTTCTAAATTGTCCTCTTAAAATCCGAAGATGGCAAATGCTGCATGCACAGCACCAAAATGTAACTAAAAAAGTTTTGTAGTAGATCAGTAAGCAGTTACCAAATGTGATAAAGCATATAGCACATGAAATTATAAAAAGTATGCAACAACGACAGGACACAGGGAAGAAAATATATTAAAGCCAGATGGCCCAGATATAACAGCCATACAACTGAACTATGGAGAATCGCCTGATACATTTTCCTGTAGGGGTAGTCAGCACTGTCACCCAAGCCTTAGTAATAACCCATCTTACTCTTACTCCAGTACTGTATATGAGCAGCCCTCTAACTACAGATTGACTGGTAACTAAAATCAAGATGATAGATCAGATTGTGAAGTATAAGGATTTTACAGTGAAGGTAACCGACCATATTCCTTTTCCAAAAAGGAACGCATACCAAAACAAGTAAGACGACTAACTATATCTGTACTCAACATGATGACCAAGCATAAAGTGTTATCTTTAGGTGATGGCTAACTAATACCATCATCAATATTTAAAAAATCGGAATGCTATTGTTATGGCATTCCAAACCAAGCTACCCCCAAAGGATCTACCAGGATTATTGTTTTTAACCCAGCATAGCCACAGTGATAATATCTTGGGTACATATTGCACTTTCAAAGGGAGAACTATTTATTTTATTAAAGTTACTAAAACAATATATATCGAAGAGATATTCTTAGTAAATGAATATACTGGTCATAAATATATACTAGTCTAAAATTAAAAATGAAACTCAGGTTGTAAAACAAAAATGGTAAATTCAGGGGCGTTAATATGAAAGATAATAATACCAAACACAGCTGGAAAATTACTGGCCTCATCTTCTGGACTAGTGAGCTCTGAAGAATTAATATAAGAATGAATAGGAAATGTAGGTTATTAAGCAAAGGCCTGCTAATAACAGCCATGCTCTTCCTTTTCACTAGGTTCAGATGTAAAAGTGGAGTGTTGTTAATGCATAGGACTGATATGTATTCTTGTATACTAGCTGGGAACAGTGTGTAAGTATGTAGTGAGTAAAGCTGCATTAAAGCACTGCTCTGGGCTCTGTATATTTATTAATGTTATACAGCTACGCTTATTTTAATATTTGATGCCGTAAATGTAAAATGAACGCTGGCATGATTAGAACCCATTCAGGGCTTGTGATGACCCAAGTTTTTAGCTGATGCATCCTTCCTACCTCAAATCTTCCACTGCCGCTATGTCAATTCATTTTATCACATAGGCTTTTAACATTCATAAAAAGAAATCTTCCCATTTTAAATACACTGTTCTGAGACAGATATCTTAATCATTTCTGCTTTCTGTTTCCTATGCCTTTTTAATCCTTCCATTCACAGCCATGCCCTTTGCTACTTGCTCGATTCTCTCGTGAAAAATTAATCTTGTTCCAAACTTAGAAAATGGCTTGGTTGTTTTATCTTTTGCACAAACTACTGAAAAATCAGTAACTTCCCCAGCCCCAAATACTTCATTGAACAGCTTATTATGCTTTCTTATCCTTGGTCTAAAGGTCTGGATTCCTTGTGAGTAAACCATAATCTATAATGATGTTATTTTAGTTTTGTTAAATTGCTTACTAGATGTGTCAGGGGTGCCCACTCCTCTGTTGTTCCTGATAACTCAAGTGTTGGCCAGGAAGCCATGAAAAGAAATGCTTACCGGTAAGAGAGCTGGGAGGATAACATTTTTAAAGTATTAATTTGTTCATACATGATTAGATGGCAGTGTTACCAGAAGAGAAAAAGGAAATGCTAGAGGTATTAAGAACATTTGACTATTTTAGAAAGGTCTCTAGGTTGCAAAACCATCCAAATAAATGAGTGGTAATTGCAGTAAATAGTTCTAAAGTGTGTCATAGCTGCAAGAGTGGGGAGCTAGATATTTGAGACTGAGAGTGTCCCCACTGAGTTAAGATATACAAATAAAATTCTTGATCATTTAAGGAAAATACTGGAGGAAAGTACTTCCGTGGTGGTGCAGCAGTAGCGTTGTTGCCTCACAGCAAGAGGTTCTCCCGTTCGATTCTTAGCTTGGATTGGGAGTGCCTTCTGTGTGGAGTCTGCATGTCCTCCCTACGGTCGAGTGGGCGTTCGAAAGACATGCGTTGAATGGACGTGTCTTTGTTGAAGGTTGGGCATCGGGTTGGCAACTCGACACCATAAAAACCAACTGCCAATCATTAGCGGACTGGAATTCCGCTGTGGCGACCCCTAACTGGGAAAAGCCGAAAGACAAACAACAACTGGAGGAAAGCTGTCTGAATGAGAAGAGTGGGACATTATCAGGAAGAAGGAGGGAGCTAACTTTGAGGAAAAGGTTTCTAACAAATAGATGGCAGCAAGAGTCGAGATGGGTTGGATTCACTTTTTGGGGTGTTCAGAAAGCACCCCAGCTGTAAAACTGCTATATTTCAGTCTGTAATATACATGCAGTATTTGAATACTATTACTGCTTTCTCCAGAGTATTGCATGTGATATTTGATATTGTGTTTTAAGATGACTCTGGCTGGTAATGTACAGCATGTGAGGTTTATTGAATAAATCAAAAATTCAGTAAATAAAATATGCAAAATATTACCCACCAATATTACCGGAACACTGTCTGACAACCTTGACAAGGTATATGTTTGCTTTGCTACAATGTGATACTGCCCTAGTTTAAAACAGTGGTCTTTGGCATGGTTAAACATCACTCTCACTACCTGTATACATTGTCTGTGTCTTCAACAGAAGGGGAACTTCCTTCCTCCAGTAAATGAGTTAAAAATGTGGGTTTCTGGTTTGATCCCCACCTAATATTCTTAGGTTGTCTAGGCACCATATATATCAAATTTAGGAAACACTTGGGAACCTGCTACAAATGAATTCATTTCTTAACCCCTAAGTCAAATCTATACATAAAATTTGCAGGTCACCTTGGTTTTTGGAAGTCAGTTTTGTTTAGTTGTTGGCAATATTGTGTTTCATTTTTATTGTTGTATGCATTTAATGTTCCTTGTAAACATTAGACAAGGCTGTTTTATACCTATTGCCTACAAGGATACATCAGTAAACTGATATACATGACACAATGTTCTGGTTGCTGTACCCAGGCTAATGTCCAGGATGTCTGCGTCTCCATCCTTCACTTATTAGGTTAGCTCTCCTCATTTGCACACTGCTGCCCAGCTCATGGTCAGTGTAACCTTTCACTGAGAATGAGTTCCTAATAGCACCTTTGGTTCAACCTTTGGAATCTGGTGTAGTGTATCTGTAGTGGGGGGTTAAGGCCATGGCAATCATGTTGCTGATATTAAATTCTGTTTTCAGTTGATATACCTCCCTTACCCTAGAGTATGTATGCTTACATTGACTTCAGTACACCCTATTATATACTTATGTGAGAATTGATCCTTACGCATATACTTTAATTATCCCATTATTCCACAGAACAAGGCTTTAGTTGGTTCCCTCAGACTACTGAAATAAGCTTTAAATATATGCAGTGCTGCAGTTACAAACATTGAAATGCATTTCAATTAACTGTTTAATTTTGTTATATTTAACATCTATGATTTACCTAAAATATATACTCATGTGATTATACTAAAAACTTAGATTCAGTTGCCAACAATAATCTCCTGCTACTTGCTTTGTCTTCAGACTATACTGAAGTATCTTTCTTCCCCAGTCATTTTTACAAAAATAATTACTGAAACTGTTAAGAAGTGAAAGAAAACGTTAAAAGATTTCCTGAATCCAGTGAACATGGTCCCCTCTGAGGGGGCATTACCAGATGGTAGAACTAGATGCATTTTGGCAGATGAGTTCACTGCAGTGATTAAACAGTTCTTTTGTGACACAACTGTGGCAGTGGACAACATCTAGCCAGAAATGGCGATGGCAGTGGATATTGATGTCCTTCCATTTCACTAGTGCAGTATTCATTACCATAGTGATCTCCTGCAGTGGCAGCACGACATCCAGCCAGTATACTAAAGCCTTTAGGTTGCTTTAAGGTATGTCATACATCACACATATGCTTCTTACATAGAGTAGGACATAAAGGTGATATCCGGATGTACCAACCTCAGAATTTCTTTGCCGCCAATTCAAACGCCATCTCTCAATCATCGGTCTGAACAACCGTTCCATTGCTGGATCACCAAGCCTTGCAGATAAGTGCCCCATTGGGTTTTTTTTGTGTCTTATCTTTTCTTTTATTCTTTGTTGCTTGAGGGATTTCTTGTCATCCAAGAATGGTAAATGCCAGTGTGGAAGACAGATTCCCCATAAAGACCATTACAAGCAGTGCCTGTTTCGCCTTGGTGCTTCTCATGTTATACATCATGTTCAATCTGTCAGGCTTTTGTTCCCAACACCACCCCATAGTAGGCTTTCTTCTTTGGTGTTGTATCTAGAGAATCAATGTCTTAAGCTCTTAGCTAAAGATGCTGTGGAAGAATGTTCCTGCTCTGGCAGCCATCCGGGAAGAAGAAGACCATGAAATCTAGGCCAGATTCTTCTGCTGTACAGTCTCCACTGGGCATCTCTCCTGAGGTGAGTGAAAACCCGGAGGTTTGTCCAGCTTCATCTTTGTATTCTTCGGCCATGACCATGTTGGAGGCTGGCAGTGTTCTGACCTAAGGCATGTCCTTGGAGGTCTTGCAGACATCTGCATCGGATGTTCAGGGGGAACTGTGGGTGATTATTTCGGAGGGGTCTAGGGGTGTTCCTCAAATTTTAGTCAGAGAAGAGATCCCTACTACCATTATTGAATGCTGTCCAGGGTCAGAGCCTTCTGCATTTCATAAGGTAGATGTCCCCTTAAAGAAATCAGAAAACGAATGCTTTTATGGCTTTAAAATCTCCTTAGGTTGTTTCTGCTCCAGCTCCTCCTTGGTCCTCCACTCCCCTTAAATGACCCAGGGAACAGGATTCCTCTGAAAAGGAGGTAGATTCATATGAGGAATCCCTTGCTTGCTCCTCTCAGATTCCCTCTCCTTTAGATTATTGGTCTGAGGAAGAGGAATCCACTAGTTCTGATACTCCTTTTGAGCACATTTCTTCTGGGGACACAATCTCAAGAATGTTGGAGTTTTTTAAATGGGATTGTGCTCAGGATTCTGAGGTGCAGATATGGTATTATGAGCTCCTGCAGATGGATTCTCCCGGGCCTTCTGCTGTCCCTCCTGTTCTAATTGCTTTGTTGGATGCTTTTTTTAATGCTTCTAAGGCTCCTGACTCCCAGCCTCTGCCCCCAAGAAACCTGATAGGTTTTATAGTGTGTTTGAGGACTGTAAATTTCTTTATAAGTGCCCTTCTGCTGATCCCTCAGTGGTGTCTGTGGTTTTTGACAAGCCATCTCAGTTCTTACCTTCCCCTAAGTTATTGCTTTCTGATAAAGATAGTAAAACCATAGAAAGGTTGGAGAAAAAGGTTTATACCTCTGCTACTTTAGCTTTTTGGGCAGTCAGTTATCTGACCCATATATCCAAGTACATTTTGGCTCTTCTTTCCCAGGCCTGTCAGGTAATTTCTGATCTTCCAGACACTGAGGATAAAATCTCTGCTCTTTCTTTGTTTGGGACTTCCTCCCAGGTGGTTCATCATTCCATCAGGTGTAGTTATGATGCAGCAGGTGCTTCTTCTAGGGCTGCTGCTTTTGGGTCTGTGATGAGGAGATATGTCTGGCCTTGGTTTCAACCTTTGCCTGATGATGCTAAGGCTAAGTTGATTGATTCTCCATTGGATAATAAACACTTGTTTGGTGAAGCTGCTGCTTATTTGTTTGCCTCTTCAGGATAAGGGCATGGCTTCACGGGAACTTAAACATGTTTTTGTTTCTCCTGTACCTAAGTTTCAAAGAAATTACCTTAATAAGCCAGCCTTTGCTTGTAGGCAATCTCCCCTCCCCCCAAGGGCAAGGAAAGTTGGAAGTGGGCTCCTCCTGCTATAGCTACTCAAACGTCTGTGCCCCAGAAGTCTCCTTTTCCTGATAAACCAGGTGCTGTCTGACTGTTTTGTTCTTCCCAGCCACATTCCTCTTTCTCTGACTTTGTCTAGCTCTCCTTGTTTGGTTAAAGATTACTCAGGACTCCTGGGTTCTGTCCATTATCTGTCAAAGGTATTTCATGGTCTAGAAATCTCTTCCCACATTTATGGGAATTCCTTAGCCCCATCAGGAACAGCTGTCCTTATTTCCAGGGGAGCTTCAGGATCTTTTGATTCAGGGTACTATTCAAGAAGTTCCAGTTTCCCAAAGGGGGAGAGGTTTTACTCCAGAATGCTCCTAGTACCCAGGAAAGAGGGTACTTGAAGAACAATTTTAATCCTCTCATCTACATACTTTCCTGAATGTTCCTTCTTTTTGGATGTTGTCCCTTCAGACTTAGGCTCACATGGTGTATCTGGTTCTCAAGAATTCTTATTTCCATATCCCAATTCATCCTCTAGTCAGGAAGTTTTTGCACTTCTCTCTTGCTTCCAGGCATTTTCAGTTCTCTGCTTTGCCCTTTGGCCTTTCTACTGCCCCAAGGGTATTCCCAAATGCCTCACTCCTGTGATTGCTTTTTGCAGGCTAAGGGGGATCCAAGTCTTTCCCTACTTGGACAATCTCCTGTTTCAGGCATCCTCTCCAGAGACTTTATTGCAAAACCTTCATTTTTCAGTCTCCCTTCTGCAGAGCCTGGGGCTCAATATAAATTTCAAAAAGACCTTTCTGACTCTTTTTCAGGATCATATCTTTCTGGGGCGCAGGTTCCAGACTGTTCCTATGTGGGCATCCCTGCCTCCTTCAAAGGCCCTAACTCTCATTTCCTTATTTTTTAGTCCCTTCTTCCTCCTCTGGACAGTATAACAGCAAGGATATTTCTGAGAGCTCTGGGGTTCATGGCTTCCATCAGCCCTGCACTCCCTTTTGCCAAACTCCACATGAGAAAACTTCAGTGGTTTCTAGAGTCAGTTTGGCTTCAGCATTCTCATCCCCCTTGAGTTTTTAGTTCCTCTTCTTCCATGTCTCAAGCAGAAACTTCAGTGGTGGATTCAGTAGTTGACTCTCAGTCGAAGGCTTCCATTTTATCCACCTCTTCCCTCTCAGGAGCTGTTCACAGATGCCTCAGATGTGGGATAAGAAGCAGCTTTCGGCTCCCTAAAGTTGCAGGGAGTGTGGTTGCTTCATCAACAAAAAAAAAAACACATCAATGTCAAGGAGATGACAGCTCTTCTGCTGGCTCTTCAGACTTTCATCCTCTTTTTCTCCCCAGGACCTCTCAAGATGTTTACAGACAATACCACAGTGATGTGGTATGTCAACAAACAGAGGGGGACAAGATCTTATCTTCTTTGCTGGTTGGCAGTCCTAATGTGTGAACTAGCTATCCAGTATCAAGTAATTCTTCTGCAGTGTATACTCCTTCAGGTCAAAACTTTGTATCAGACTCTCTGAACAGTTCCATAACACAGTCCCACAAATAGATGCTTCACAGGGATGTGTTTCGGGACATTATCCACCAGTGGGGTACTCCTCAAATGGATCTTTTTGCCTCCCCACTAAACAGACAACTTCCTCTGTTTTGTCCCAGAGTCCCAGGTCCTCTGGTTTAAAAGGTGGATGCCCTCTCTTCATCCTGGAAGGGGATGTTTCTTTACCACCCCCCCACTTCCCCTCATTCCAAAAGTCCTGTTCAGAATACAACAGGATGCTCCCAAAATCTTTCTGGTGACTCCCTTTTGGCTGAGAGAGAGCAATGGTTTCCTCTTCTTATGCATTTAGCCAAGGAAATCATCACAAGTTACCTCACAGGATGGACCTACTCACACAAGACAAGGAATCTCTCACTCTTCAAGTGACACTGTGGCTGATAGGATTTTGATTCCACATAGACATCTTTTTTATGAAGATGTCCTTGGGGTCCTGCAGGAGGTCAGGAAACCAGGTACTAGGAAATCCTACTTATCCAAATGGAAGAGGTTTTCTGTTTGGTGACTTTCTTGTAACCTGGATCCACTTTCTGTGGATGTGAATGTTCCTTTGATTCTTTCTTATCTGTGTGAACATCTCAATGCTGGGTTGGCTTATTCTTCTGTTAAAGCCCACTTATTAACTCCCTGTGCTTGTCTGCCTTTATCACCTCATTTGGCTTCTAGATTTAAAGCCAATCAATTTCTCAAAGGTGACCAATGTATTAAGCCTCCCAGGAAAGCTGCTCCTCCTCCCTGGGATCTTAATTTTGTTTTGGAAAAAATGACCCAAGCTCTTTCTGAGCCTGCAGCTTCAGCTTCCTTGCAACATTGTTCTTGGAAGACTGTACTTTTGTTAGCCAGGTGGATATCTGAGCTTCAAGCCCTTATGGTTTATCCTCCTTTTTTTAAGGACAGGGTGACCTCCTTACTAATCCTTATTTTATGCCCAATGTGGTAAATGAGTTATCCCTTCATCAGTCTATTCATTTATCCACTTTTTTTCCGTTTTCCACAATCTGCTAGAGAGAAGGTGCTGCATATGTTGGATGTGCATAGACAACTCAGATTTTATTTAGATAAAACTAAGACTTTTCATAAATCTGATCAGCTCTTTATTTCTTTTCATCTTAGGTGAAGAGAAGAACATCTACCATTATGGTAAGATTTTACACAACTGTACTTTCAGATGTCATACTTAGTTCTTTTTGGTGTTTGGTGGAAAGATGGGACAGCACTTTTACACTGGTAAACTGAAGTAGTTACTGTTGTGATACTACTGAAATGAACATCATTTAATAAAAGAGATTCAGCTGCTCTTGTGTTTCTGTTGAAAAGCATTTAGTTACCACTGTGATCTCACTAAACTGGGGATTTGTCTTCCTTGTTATTTTACTGGCTCAAACTTTATTATTTCTAGTGATTGTCTACTTTGTCTTGTGCTGAAATGGAATTAACACAGAAATTTATAACAATGGAAATCTGTTCCATTTGTTGTCCTTCTACACTAACTTGTCCTCATCTCCAGGATAGCCTTATGTCTGCTCCATAACAGCTTATATTCGTTCCACTGTTCTAACTATATCATTTGAAGAAAACTCTTGTATCGACAACCCTTCTGTGAAACAATGCTTCCTCAATTACCAACCCTTGATTTTGCCCAATTTTGCAAATTATGCTCCCACACTTTTGAGTAATTCTGTTTGCAGAATGCATTGCCCTTCACTGCTTAATTCATTCCTTTATGATGCTTAAATATTTATAACATGTGTGCACTTATAAGACTTATTCTGTCGAGTGTCATGTTATAGTAACCATTCTAAAGGCAGCCTCACCTATCTGTGGCTTAAAGAAATAAGATCCCCAGACATGAGCATAGATTGCAAGATAGAGTATCAGCAATTATCCTCACTGAAGAATATTTTCTCTCACTTTAATGGAGAGATTGCTTCCTTTTCATCACTAAATGAATAAATACCTGACTTTTTTTCTTCTCTTTGAAAATACTTCATTACTTAATGCATACTTTTCCTATGCTTTGCCTTTCTCAGTTGTGCTGGTTTACATTTCCCTGCATGAACTCTATGCTACCCTAGATAAGACCATTCCTGAAACTTTGCCAGTTACCATTAAGTCATGACTACATCATCATATTACATCCAGTCAACTGTAAATTGTCATGTAATCTTCAAAAAAAACATGTTTTCTTTTACCCAACCTGCAACTTTTATTTATAGACATTAAGCACACCTAGTCACAACAGTAAGTGATTTGGTTGAAATAGGTATTATATATCCTGTAATCCAATGAAATGTGTTTTCATTACCTCCATAATTCAGCTGACATTGCCTTGTGACACTACACTTGGTATACTGTAATTAATTTAACCTGCCTTTATAATTCTGCTAATACGGATGTGACTCCCCACACCCACCCCCACACACACACAAACACATATGATTCTACTAACACAGATTGTAGAAACTTGCCTTTCTAATGAAACAAAAATTCAGATACTCTGTTTCATCTTACTGGTATAGCTGAAATGAGATTTTTTTGTTGTGTGTATTTAATTAATTACTTATTTGACAATCTGGAAGGAGAACCAGTCTGAAAACCTTATTCAGTCAAATCCCAGGCCAAAAGCAAAACATAATTGATGTCTAAATAATACAATAGTTAAAGAGAGTAATTAAGTCACCATGTTGTGGTATGCATTAAGAGCAAATAAGCGTATATAAATAATGCACCACTACAGAACAGAGAATTATGTTACAAAAACAGCTAAGCTAATGCTCTTAAAAGACAAAAATCAAAGCAGGGTAACAGTAGTTAAAACATATATAGAGTATACAGTCTGTGTAAAAAACACCTTTGTACATGTCTGTGGAGGTCTAAGATGTTAATCCTTAACATGAGGTTCCCTTACATGAGAAGCATAAACAGTATTATTTGTGGAAGAACTAATATGTGCATTTTTATATTAAAGTTAATGACAGATGCTGCACGTTTATCATGTATTTGCTTTCTGTTTTAGTTGGCCCAATGAGGCTATGAATCAGACCTTATTTATCATGTCATTCTATTGACATAGGGTTTAGCATCCCTGGTAAGTTCACTGAAACTGTCTTTAATTGCCCCTGTGATTTCTGAATTGTTTTCAGTTGCCTTCATAGGATCATAATGGTCCTGGGGCTCTTAAAAGCCTAGCCAAGAGTTTATCCCCAGAAAAGAAACCTCAATCAGCACCGGTGCCCCTGTCAGTGAGGGCACAGGTGGAAACCCCTGGGACAAATTTGTGGTTTCCCATCCATTCATCAAGGTTGCCCATGAAGAGAGTCAGTGACATACTTTGTTTGATGTGTATGGGGAGTCTATTCCAGAGATGGGGTAGCCTCTGGGAGACAAACCTGTCTCTCCAACAGGTTTTTGTTAATGTCACGTATTAGATTTAGGCCTTTCAATTGGGTAATGCACAAGGAGTTAGACTTACGGATATGGAGCATCTCTAATAGAGTAGGGTCTGACATTGCCTTGTAGGCAAGGCACTATCTATACAATACCAAGTAGAGTGATAGAGATTTGAGCCTGTCCCCATAGGACAGGTGTTGGAGGCCATGGATTCCCTTTGTGAGGTATTTCTGTGGCCTTTCCAGTTGGTGCCGGTGTTTGGAGAGGTACATACCAAATGGGGCATTGTACTTAATTATTGGCCTAATGTGGAAGGAGTACAGAGAGGTAATAAACTCTTTTTTTCTGGATTAAATCTCTTTACTTATGAGATGAACCAAGTAAAAGCCTTTTCTGACTACTGCCCCCTACATGATGGTCGAATGTGAGATTGTTATCAATCTGTGTACCCCGGTCTCTCACCACAGGTTGTGTGCCTAGGGGGTTGCCATTGATTTGGTAATCAGTAGGGGCCATGTTTTTTGCCGAATGGCATGATAATACATTTTTTAGTATTTAACTTAAGGCCATGAATTTGGCACCAGTCATTTGTTGCTGTGAGACCCTCTTGTAGTATGCTAACATCATTTGGAGAGTCAATGACAGCACCCAAATTACAGTCATCTGCAAACTTGGCCAGCCACAGGCCTTTTGTCTTTGCCTGGAGAGAAGTAGATGCCAAACAGTAGGGGTCCCAGGACAGATCCCTGGGGAACACCACTAGTGGCAGGTCTGCTGCTGGAGGTGGAGTCACCTATTTTGACCTTGTGGGTCCTATCAGTGAGCCAGTTCACCACCCGCCTGATGAGATAGGGATTTACACCAAGTTGTGTTAGCTTTTCAATGATGCCCAAGTGGGAGTATTTGTGTCAAAGGCTTTGGCCAAGTCAAGGTAAGCTGTATGTACTAACATTCCCTCATCCAGTGGGTTGGTGACAGTCTCAAAAAAGTCAACCAGGTTCAACAGGCAAGATCTACCCTTGATGAATCCAAACTGGGTGTGGTCAAGTGCTTGGAGATTGCCTATGTCCTTGTTTATGAGGTACATAATAATATGCTCCATGGCCTTATGATCAAACTTGTAAAGCTAATGTGGCAAGAGTTTCCAGGATCAGTAGTGGTACCATTTTTGTGCAAAGGGATGACAATGACAGTTCTCCACTCTGCTGGAATGAAGCCTGTACTTAGGCTATGGTTGAATAGGGTGCTAAATGGCAAGGTTAGTTCTTGCTGGCAATGGTGCAGAATACAGCCTGGGATACTATCATGTCCCATGGAAGTTGTGTTCTTTGCTTTAGATTGGGCCTTTAACTCTTGATCTATGGAGATGTGAGGTGTGGGGCAAGTATCAGTGATGTCGAATGGGCCTTTGGGGGGGGAAGGGGGAGTTTTTGCTGAACCTATCTGCTAGCAGGTTGGCTAAGTCAACAGGATCAGTGTATGTGGTACCATTATGAACTAATTGAGAACAAACCTGGGCTTTGCCATGGAGGTTCTTGACGTAACTCTAAAAGGCTTTGTGGTTAGCCTTTGTTTTGGAGGTTAGTTTTGATTCATAATTGGCTTTGGAGGTTTTCGCTAGTGATCTAATTTGTTTGTTAAGGCTAAGGAGGGTCATTTTCCATTTGGGAATTTGTGCCTTTCTACCTTTGGACAACAGTTTCTTCCTTTTGTAGTAAAGCCTGTTGATAGAGGATGTCCACCAGATAGGTTTGTGTTTCCTTGAGGAGCAGGTTTTAGTTTTGTTGGGTATGGCTGAGTCCATGCAGTTGTACAGGTGCTTGTATACTGTGCTGGCGTACTGTTCAGAGTATTTGTCTGCATCCTCTGAGGGGGCTGGTGGTGTAAAGCTACTGATACCTTCCCTTAGAAGGTTGTAGTCAGCTTTTGAGAAGTTTTTTAGCCTAGTTATGGCTGGGGGGAGGGGGGGTGGACGGGATAGACACTGTGAACGCGACAGACCGATGGTCTGATCTCATCAGGAAAGAACTTACTATGGAGGTGGTGCAGTGGTCACCCATGTTGGTGAAAACCAAGTCTATAATGTTATCTCCCTTGTGGGGGATGAGACAAGCTGGTCTAGTGTGTTAGAATTAATGAAATAAAGGAATCATTGGGTGAGTGCATTAGAGAAGGAATAGTTCACCCAGTCTATGGTGGGGTAGTTAAAGTCACCAAGGATCAGGGTGTTAGTGGGTACCTTGATGGATTCAACTAGGTCCAGGTAGGAGGAGTGGCTGTCCTGAGTCATGGATGGGGGTCTACAGCTGGCTATAACTTGGATGGGTGTCTTGCCAATTGTCAGTTGCACCTGGAGTAGCTCTAGTGCATCATGCTGGCAAACCAGTCTGGAGGTGTGTGTGTCTTTAATGAAAATAGAAATTCTACCACCCTTAGTCTTCCCAACCTCATTTTGGGGTCAGAATGAGTGGAATGAAGTATAGCCTGGTAAGGCAGGGGTGCTCTTCGCAGCCTTGAACCAAGTTTCTGCGACTGCACAGATATCGACATCTTCCAGTGCGAGGAGAGCCTCCATTGAGTGCATTTTCAGGTTAAGGCTCCTAAGCAGCATGACCTTCAATTTGCCTTTTGACAGATCTTTTATGCTAACAAAAGAAAAAAAACACCACAGACCACCAAGCAAAAATAATATAAACAAAATTAAAAATAATAAACGGCTAAAACCTTCAAAAAGAGAAACAAGTTCATTAAATGTCAAGCTGTTTTGTCTCTGGGAAATGGGACTTCTTCAGAATGTACAAAACTTCCAGAAATAGTCTTATATACTCAAATCACACCACTTAATCAATTAAATACCAACTATCTTAAAGAAACACATTCATAAAAACATACATGATAAAACATTAAAAATATCAATACAATGAAAGTCTCTTTAAAAACTGATAATATTGCCTACCCTTTAATACCCTCAAAAATTAATAAAAAAATGATGTATTTAACTACATCTTAAACTAATCCAAATATTAAAAAGAACTGTGTTTTATACATTACATAAACTGCTAACATTACTTTTACAAATCTAACACCCTCTTCCTTAAAATGGGGAGAATAGAAATATTCTCATTAATCCCAGGAGAGTTAGTAGCATTTAACTTTATTTGCCATTGTAGCTCTTTAATTTCCAAATCCAGCTGCCACCATCCACCCCTGGGGTTATAGGGAACCACTTCCAAAATACCAAAGCAAAACTGTGTAAAACCGTAGCATTCCAAAGTATGTTTGAACAAGGAATTATTGGAGTTTGCTTTAAAAACAGCATAAAGATGTTCAAAAATTATTTTCTTTAATTGCCTGTCAGTTTTACCACCATAATAATAGCCACATTTATCGCAGACTGCTATATTAACAATGCCCTTAGTACTGCAGTTCCCCTTCTTTAAATTAATAGGAAAAGGTATACCCTGAAGGGTTAGAGTTTGCCTTTGCAATATATAGAAACATTGTTTACATGTTCCACATTGAGATGTCCCCCTAAAAGAAGGGAAAACTTCAATCTTACCATGTCCAAAGAGATATTTACATTTCTTACCAGTTTTGTAAACAAAATGTGGTTCATAGCCTATGATCTTCATAACTTCTGGGTTTCCTTTAAAAATAGCCCAATTCTTGGTAATAATATCTTTCATTTCTCTTGCAGCAGATCCAAATGGAATCACCACACTCTTATTATAAGGCTGTGTTTTACTTAGTCCCCTATTACAATAATTCACAAAACTTTTATCACCTAAAAGTGGTTTGTACTTTACCCCCCCCCCCCCATCCAGCTGTCACCTCATCACAGGTGTCACATATCAAAAGTTTAGGATATCATCTCTATAAAAACATATCTGCAATTTTAGTAACTTCTGCTTTAAAATTATCCAAGTTAGAACACATCCTAGCTGCTTTAACCAACTGTCCTTTAAAAATATTCCTTTTAAAAAACCTTAGGATGATTACTTTGAAAATCCACATAACTATTGGAAAATGTATCCTTCCTAAACACTTTAAACACAAATGTACTATTTTCTATGTCCTTAGACAAAGTTATATCCAAATAATAAATGCTATCATCTGAAAAAGTGGAAGCAAATTTAAAGTATGCTTTAACATTATTTAAATATTGTACAAACGTACCTGGTTGTTTCATTTTCTCCCTCCATAAAACAAAGATATCATCCAAAAAATAGAAATATGTAACCCAATGCTTGGAGAACTCCGCATTAAAAACATACTTAGATTCCCAGGCAAAAAATGCCATATTGTAACCTTAGAAACTGTGTATTCAGCCAACAAGGCAATCCTGTGCCACACAAAGGCATAAAAGTAATATGTGCATTTTTATACTAAAGTTAATGAAAGATGCTACAGGTTTGCTTACTGTGTATTTGCTTTCTGTTTTACTATTTTCTGTGTATACACATGCACGTGTGTATGCACACGTGCATGTCTGCTGGTGGGGAGGGCCAAGCTTCTGTACAGTGAACTCTCTCTCTCTCTCTCTATATATATATATATATATATATATATATATTTTTTTTTTTTGTATGGAAAAGCTCAAAGTATTATACTGATATCTAGGGGAATATCATGAACTTTTCAGTCATTTGAGGAAGATTCACTGTGACTGAGTCTGAAAAGCCATGATCTATATGTTAGGTTATCAGGCATGTACACTAGACAATGATTATACTATTGTCTGGTGTCACCAAGACATTACAGTAAAGAATGCCAAACATACCATGGATATCTGCACCAGCAACATACACACTGCATAGAAATCTTACTTATTGAAAAGAGTAAGGTAATTTCCCTGATGCCCTGGATAAATTTCCCATAGAGGGCATACTACCTTGGGTCTCCTGTGAAAATAGGCCATTGGCCCAGGGATGCCAGATGTCCCTATTTGAGCGGGATTGTTCCGGGATCAGCAGCCCAATCCTGAGTCCCACACTGCCGGTTTAAATCCCGGTGAAACAGCCCTCCGCTTTGTTTTTTTGATTGGCCTGTATACCGGCATACGGGCCAATCAAAAATTGCTAAACACGAAGCTGCTTGTGCTTAATGCAGAACATCAGGCAGTTCCGCATTAAACACAGCTCCATTTTTTGAGTTTTTTGATTGGCTCGTATACCGGCATACGGGCCAAACAAAAATTTGGTAAACACGGAGGTACTTGTGTTTAATGTGGAACTGGAAGCAGGACCAGCAGCCAGTAGTTGTAGAAAATAAGTTCCTTTATTTTTACGAACTGTCACAGCAAATAAAACAAGCGCTTTCACTCAGGAAATCCTGAGCTTTATCAAGTAATGGCTTTCAGTTAAAAAAGTATCTTATATACTTTACAGCCGTGCCTAAAAATTCCCAACCTTATCTGGCAATTGAGGCTGGATGCAGGGAGATCTCCAGGGTTAAATGGTACAATTAGTATTAAACCAGTCTTGAAATTAAGGAGGGCAAGACTGTAGGCCCCCCTTCTGACGTCCATTATGGTCCTTCGATGATGGACTCAATATAAATGTTACTTTAACATTTAAAACACAGTTGTCCACATTAGAAATATTTATTTACTGCCCACAGGTCCAGTATTATTTTTAAATTACTTTTAAACTATTTCTACGATAGGTAGCATATTGCTAAGCGCAAAATATATGGCTTAATAATATTTATCAAAGTTGTCTGGTAATGATTTGTTTACCTGGTTTATCTTTTTTAGTATAAAACTGGCTGAGGAATTTTATAAATTCTCATGACAACTACTCAAAGCATTTAATTATATTTTAACTGTCAACAGAACTATTGTGATATCTTATCTGTATGTTGAACATAATTTTAATATTTTAAACAACTAGAATTATTTTGATGTTTCACCTTTAAACTATGACAAGTTTTTATATATTAGAATGCAGTGTTACTTCAAATATCAATTAGTAAAAAGGGTTGGGCACTGCTGCTTCCAGGCTTTGACATTTGATTATTTGGTTTGTTCATTGTTTCTGGCTTTAATGTGGAACTGCTTGATGTTTGTTTAAAGACCTTTTTTTTGTTTTTTTTTTTTGTTTTTTTGGTCCTCACTTAGCATGAAAGACCTTTTTTTTGGTCCTCACTTTGTCCCTACCTGCCCAGTTGGAAATCTGGCAACCCTCCATTGGCCTAATGGGACAAACTTGAGGTTACAATCTCTAGTACAATAAGAGTTATGAGTTCATCATTTCCAACTGCCATATGGTGACAGCATCACAAGGGGCTGAGAGATGCCACGTCAGTCTGTACTGAGATTAAGAAAGGCATATACAGAAGGAGGGGAAGAGAAGCCACACATGTATTGCACTCAGTTTGAAATATATGCTACATTAAAAGTCTTGGGAATGAAAGCAATCCAGTGCAGAAGAGAGAAAGTGCTACAAGATTTGCCTGCCAAATAAGACAAGGCCAAAAAGATTACCATTTGCTAAAAGTGAAGAAGCAAACAGAAACATTGCATGACAAAGGCTTGCAAATACTTCCTACAATAAAATGAATGTAGCAGGGGTGACTGCTGTATACAAGTACTACTGAGCCACATCTGAGAGTTTAACCTACAAGGATATGACTATGAACTGCCAACAAGATTAGTTCTGTAATCCTAGGTTTTATATCTATATATATCCTCATAACCTTTCCACTTAAATGCTGTGTGGCTCTATGTAAGACACTTAACCAGCTAGTACTCCCAGATATCTACTTTAAGTTGTGCCTAACAACTTAATAAATTAATAATTAAGTATTTAAAACAGGAAAATCACTGGGGGAGAGTTTATATGAGGAATGTAAGGATATCGCAAAAACAGCTGTCAACAGAACGTGTAAAGGGCTGTAACTCTAGAACAGTTCAAGCATACCTGCTTAAACTGTAGCCATTATATATAATGTGCTGGGAGGAGTCAGTTACACCTCAGGGAATTATACACTGGTGCTAAGACTGACAAGCACTGTTGGGTGGGGCAGATGGAGAAGTGCTATGTGAATAGGTCTTAATGTAATTAATAATATTTAATTTTAATTTATTTTAAGCCTTAACAGACTTGCATATGTCAGTGAAAAATATTCAATTTAAGTTAATCTCACATAAGACAATGATAATGTGTCTGGCTACATCTCATGGTACATTGTTTGGTGGATTTACCACACTGACTCTGAATGAAAGCTGTTAAGAAAATTCTGTTAAGCACATTGACTTACAAAGAACCTTACCATTAATAGTCTTGAACCTCTTTTTTTAAACAAGAAACATCTTTATTAACTTATCATGTATGACATAGGACATGTAACATTTATATAATTGACAATAAACCATAGCGACACAATTTCAGTTGCAAACATTATACATTCCAAACCGTGCCAGCACAACTGTAGCTGTAAACATACATCACTTTTAACATTTCCAGTCATTGTTAGTCAGCCATTACATAGGTCATTCAGTCCTACCTTCTTTTAAACCTTGTTCCTCCTTTGCATGTATTGATCGCACAGTTCCCATTTTTTCCTGTGTAATTTGCTCCTACCCTTCTCTAAAGATCCCAGTTCCAGTTGTTTTAACTCTGCTACTATCTTCACTTCTAATAAAGATGGTTTAGACTTTGATTTCTATTTTCTAGTAATTGCTTTTTTGGTAGCTAACATAATTCGACTCAGCAAGACCTTCTATGTCTAGGCAATTCTGAGTTTGTATCATATGCAAGTACTTCCAGGCAAATATCCTAAATTTTCTAGATTTTTGTTGCATATTTGGGATACATACATATATCCCCCATTCTTTCTTTGTGAATTGCTTATCTAATCTCTCTTCCTAGCCCTTCCTAACTTCCTCTGATTGATTCTTATAGTTATGTAATATTTTATTTGCTCTACGAATTATTCCTTTCTTAATGGCAAATTCTGTTCTTGATAATTCTACTAAAAAACTCTACCAGTGCTGGTCTTTCATTTAGGACGCCCCTATTTCTTTCTCTTTGCCTATACTCTGAAATCAATCCTCGATATGGAGGGCAATCTGTAACCTGCAGTCCAAATAAGTTCTTAGCATCTTCCCATTCTATTACCGTTCCCTCTCTAGTTATTTGCTCCCAGTTCTTTGGTTTCTTTACCAGTTTTCAACAATATATTCCTGTCCCCTCTTACCTATTGTCTATAATCCTAATTACAGTTATCCTTAAGGATTGGCAGAATCTCCTTTCTTCATTCCCATGTTTGCTTAGTTCTTATTTTATGGATATAATATTCTGTATGATTACTGTTGTTCTCCTTAAAGGTCTGCATCTAAAATCTCAGTCTCTCCATGTTATTTGTGCTTCCCCCCTGCTTCATCATCATCTCTTTCCAATTTGAATTATAGTTTTCTGCTTGTGCTATGTATAGGAGCCTTAACTGTGTTACTGAAATACCCCTTCAACTCAGGTACCACCCTGTTCTATTGGAAAAATAAGCTTAGCCCACTTGACTCTTGCCTTCTTCCCCTAATAGATAAAATCCTTCAGCTCTTTATTAATTGCTATCCACAACTTCTCCTCTGGTTGATAAAAATATGCCTGACCAGTTTATAAGACTAAAGGGACTAAAACATTTTAATGGCTTGTATCTTACTTCCAATATCCATATAACTGAGCTTCCATTTTCTTAGTTTTTGTATTATCTTTTGTTTAGTCTCTTCCCACATATCCTTAGCTGCCAGACCGATATAATGTTTAATCCATACTCCTAAATACATCATTTTATCATGTCCTCATAAATATGGACACTGCTGAACCAATTCATATGTGGGTACATAATTTACTAATATTGCTTTTGTTTTTGCTTGATTAATTTTGTATCCCGAAAAGGTTTGAATCTGTCTCAATATGTTCCACAGCACTGTAATGTCCCTTTCTGGTTTTGTCAGGTATAAAACAATGTCATCTACAAAAAGAGCCACTTTTTATTGACTACCATACCGATTATATCCTTGAATTTCTGAGTCCCTTATTTTCTTTGCCAATGGTTCCAAATATAATGCAAATAACAAAGGGAAGAAAGGACACCACTGCCTGGTTCCTCTGCTCAAGCAGAGATTATCAGAGAGAGCCCCACCCACTTTAATTTTTGCCTCTGATCCTTCATATATCCTCCTGATCCTTCATATATCCTCCTAATCAACCTTATAATTTTATCAGGAAATGCAAATGCTTCCATTGTTCTGCTCATAAAATCCCAACTTACTCTGTCAAATGCTTTCTCTGCATCAAGACCCACCAGCAACAGTGGTATTTTTTTACATTAATAGTCCCCAAACCCCTGACATAGGTCGCAGTGGTGCAGCGGTTAGCAGTCGCTTCACAGTAAGAGGTTCTCCGGTTCATTTCTCAGCTGGAGCACCTTCTGTGCAGAGTCTGCATGTCCTCCCCGTGGTCGAGTGAATTTAAAGACATGCAGGTAGGTGCAAGCATGTGTGTGCCTTCTTTGAAGGTTGGGTGCTGGGCTGGCAACTTGACACTGTAAAAATTCACTGCCAATCATTAGCAGATGAGAGTTCCACTGTGGCGACCCCTAACCGGAAAAAGCCGAAAGACAGTTAGTCCCAAACCCCTGACATAAATCCTGTCATGTTCTGCAGTGGGTAAAGCAGTAAAGATTTTGCTGGTTAATCAATCTGTCCTTCGTTGTTTATTTATTTCTTTTATTTT